>NC_079525.1:15063669-15066169 GCF_003711565.1 Takifugu flavidus
TGTACCACCCCCTGTTACCCTGTTACCCTGTTACCCTGGCTTTGTTACCCTGTTACCCTGTTAACCTGTTAACCTGTTACCCTGTTAACCTGTTAACCTGTTACCCTTAATAACACCTGACATCTTATCAGACGCACACATGGAGGGAAATCACTCCACTCACACACGCTGAGACCAGCGTTTGGATTCAGACGGAGGCAAAATATATGTGTAAGAAACACAAGTGAGTGTGTGTGCGCGCGATGTGTGTGTTGTGTGTGTGTTGTGTGTGTGTGTGTTGTGTGTGTGTGTGTGTGTGTGTGTGTGTGTGTGTGTGGAGGGGAGAGCGTGTGTTGCTTGTTTGCCACACTAGAAACCCCACAGGGAGTAAATAGTGGTGAGATGGAGGGAAGACGTTTGACTTCAAAGTGGCCTCATTCTACACAGCTGAGCTCTGAGGTGTGTGTGTGTGTGTGTGGTGTGTGTGTGTGTGTGTGTGTGGTGTGTGTTGTGTGTGTGTGTGTGTGGTCTGTCTCATGGATAGAAATATGCATAATCGTGTGTCGTGTGTGTTTGGGAGTCGCTCCCTTTTGTTGTCACAAATTGTGTTGTGTCTTTACCACGTTGTCAAAAATGATCCATTTTGGATTCGTGTGTTTAAAAGCTACATCGATGCCGTCGTGTGTGTGTGTGTGTGTGTGTGTGTGTGTGTTTGTTTGTGTGCGTGCGTGCGTGCGTGTGTGTGTGTGTGAGCGGAGCTGCAGGGAGGGGAGCCGTGCGGAGGAGGACCCTCAGAAACAGGAACAGGAACCTTGTTGCTTGTTGTTTTAAATTATTCACAGAATAAAAAGCGACCTTTGTTCTCATTTCATGTTTGTGTTGCCGTCGGAGCGCAGCAGCCTCCGTCCCTCTGTGCTGCTGTGGTGCTGCTGTGGTGCTGCTGTGGTGCTGCTGTGGCCCTGCTGTGGTGCTGCTGTGGCCCTGCTGTGGTGCTGCTGTGGCCCTGCTGTGGTGCTGCTGTGGTGCTGCTGTGGTGCTGCTGTGGTGCTGCTGTGGTGCTGCTGTGGCCCTGCTGTTGTGCTGCTGTGGCCCTGCTGTTGTGCTGCTGTGGTGCTGCTGTGGTGCTGCTGTGGTGCTGCTGTGCCCAGCTGTGGTGCTGCTGTGGTGCTGCTGTGGTGCTGCTGTCAGGTCTCATCTGCCCTGTGTGACAGGAAGTGTTCTGACAGCTCTCCTGCCCTCAGTCTGGTCTCAGAATTGTCCGTCTCTCAAATGTCTCCCCATTCTTACTCCCCCCCCCCCCCCCCCCCCCCACACACACACACACACACCTCCCCATTCGCAGCATATGCTGAGCCCACACAACAACTCCCACATCCATGTGCATTTTCTCAGACACAATCAGTCATTTCCTCTCCTGCTCATTTATATCAGCTGATTATGAAACGATTGTGAGAAGAGGATTCAAGTTCATCGTTGTGGCTTCATTGTCTGTTTCCTCTGAAAGTGGGATGAATTTAAATGATACCAACCTGCTGCTGATTCTGAACAAACTGACCCCCCCGACAGACAGGGGGGGTCACACCTAAGGTGGAACTCATGGGGCCGCGTTACAGAGCAGCACATGCGTGATTATTACTGCTGTAATTACCTGCTAATTACACAGGGCAACGTACGGCAGCAGCAGGCCGAAGGAACCCACATCACTGTGTGTGTGTGTGTGTGTGTGTGTGTGTGTGTGTGTGTGTGTGTGTGTGTCTGTGAACATATCAAAGGTTTCTTTTATTAGCTCTGGCACAAATCCCACTTCCTTGTCTTGCCGTTGCGTAATGAATCCATGTTGTGCGACTGCTGGAGGTTCCTGAAATCTGCTGTGTAACGACGTGTTAATAAGCTCTGAACATGCGCTCGCGCCCGATCAAAGGCGACCTTCAGCCTTCACAATCAATGACGCTTTGTCCTCGGTTGCATGTGTGTATTGATCAGCCAGATGAGCGCGTGTGTGTGTGGTTCTTTGTTTCGCTGTGTGGAGGCTGCGCGCTCCTCCTCTGTGTGTATCTATGGATACGAGGGGCAGCTAACGGGGCCTCGTCATGTTAGCATCAGAACTTTTCCTACGGTGGAGGATACATTTATGAATGATAGCTGCAGCCATTCTGGCCTGATCTGTGTGTGTGGTGTGTTGTGTGTGTGGCGTGCGTGCGTGCGGTCGTGCGTGCGTGCGTGCGTGCGTGCGTGCGTGCGTGCGTGTGTGTGTGTGTGCGTGTGTGCAGTGGGGGTCTCCTGAGCTCCTGTGGTGAGATTGCATTGACCGCTGTGTTATTGCTCTTTAATTATCAATTACAGCAGCCACCCATCCCGGGCAGAGTGGGGGGGCGGAGGCGTATGTGGAGGTGATAATGAATACAGAGCTGCCATTAGGACAGGAACCGGCCTCTCCGTCTGGGCTGGGGAGCCAGGGAGGAGGGGGGGGGACTTGGCTGTGGGTGCTAATGAAACAGGCTGCAGCTCAAGACAAAAGAAG
>NC_079525.1:15076169-15158669 GCF_003711565.1 Takifugu flavidus
GCCCGACGTGGCCCCGACGTGGGCCCGACGTGGCCCCGACGTGGGCCCGACGTGGCCCCGACGTGGGCCCGACGTGGGCCCGACGTGGCCCCGACGTGGCCCCGACGTGGGCCCGACGTGGCCCCGACGTGGGCCCGACGTGGCTTCGACGTGGCCCCGACGTGGCTTCGACGTGGCTTCGACGTGGCCCCGACGTGGGCCCGACGTGGCCCCGACGTGGCCCCGACGTGGCCCCGACGTGGCCCCGACGTGGCCCTGACGTGGCCCCGACGTGGCCCCGACGCGGGCCCGTGTGTGTTATTATGGGCTGCTTAACAGGCTGAGGGGGAGGGCGGGGGGCTGGACAGGGGAGCCGGGTCCTGGATGGGGAGACGCTCATTCAACAGAGTCTCTCTGCTCTGCCCCTTCTCACTCTCACCCCCCCCCCACCCTCTCCCCCCCCCCCCCCCCCCCCCCCCCCCTCCGTTTCCATCAGATCTGTGGGATGATTCCAGTTCCACCCCCCTCCCCCCCCCCCCCCCCTCCGTTTCCATCAGATCTGTGGGATGATTCCAGTTCCACCCCCCTCCCCCCCCCCCCCCTCCGTTTCCATCAGATCTGTGGGATGATTCCAGTTCCACCCCCCTCGGCCTCTGGTCTAATCTGATTTCGCTGCCGTCCACTCCAGCTAATCTGCTGTTAACGTATCTCTTCTTCTGGTCTGGAGCTCTTTAACAATCTCACACGGAATCAAATCACATTTTTCTCAGCATCTCTCACTCTAATGTGGATTTAAAGACATTTAATGCTTCCTGTTCTCCCTCTTCTGTCCCTCTTTTCCTCTGTTTTTGGTCAAATATTCCAGAAAACCCAATTGAAGTTTCTATATTCTATGAAGAAACAGGGATAAAGAAGGAAAAAGGGACAAATAATCTGAGTCAAAGACATTATCGGTAAATATTCTGAGCATGGTGGGGGGGGGGGGGGTGAGGGTGGAGGGGTGAGGGTGGGGGTGAGGATGGAGGGTGAGGATGGAGGGTGAGGATGAGGGGGTGAGGGTGGGGGTGAGGGTGGGGATGAGGATGGGGGATGAGGATGGGGTGAGGGTGAGGGTGGGGGGTGAGGGTGGGGGTGAGGGTGGGGGGTGAGGGTGGGGAGTCTTTACTGTCTTAACGAGTAGCAAGAGGCTGCTGTCCCGTCATAGTCATTAAAAAAGACAATGTTGAAGAAGTGGCTGAGGCTCTAAAACCAGGAGAACCAACCAGGAGAATCAACCAGGAGAAACAACCAGGAGAACCAACCCGGAGAACCAACCAGGAGAACCAACCAGGAGAACCAACCAGGAGAACCAACCAGGAGAACACACCAGGAGAACCAACCAGGAGAACCAACACACAAAGCCTCAGATTCTCTTGAGCAGCTTCCATTCAAATATTTTAAATTCTCCTGCTTGAAATCCGCCGTTGGCCAAAAGAGCAGCAGCCTTCCGTCTCCTCCTCTTTGACGGGGCAGATTGAGATATTCCCAGATTGAGCTGCCATATTCCCAGATTGAGATATTCCCAGATTGAGATATTCCCAGATCGATGCTGCCATATTACCAGGTTGAGATATTCCCAGATTGAGCTGCCATATTCCCAGACTGAGATTTTCCCAGATTTAGATATTCCCAGATTGAGCTGCCATATTCCCAGATTGAGATATTCCCAGATTGAGATATTCCCAGACTGAGATATTCCCAGATTGAGATATTCCCAGACTGAGGTATTCCCAGATTGAGCTGCCATATTCCCAGATTGAGATATTCCCAGACTGAGATATTCCCAGATTTAGATATTCCCAGATTGAGCTGCCATATTCCCAGATTGAGATATTCCAGATTGAGATATTCCCAGATCGATGCTGCCATATTCCCAGACTGAGATTTTCCCAGACTGAGGTATTCCCAGACTGAGGTATTCCCAGCAGACAGGAAGCTCTCCAGCAGCCTCCCTGTTGCTAACTTGCCACTGATGTTATTCCCGGCGGTGTTCCGACCTGCTATCAGCTCCGGGTGTCCACAGTGTTTATCACACACTTCTGTGCACGTGGCAGCTAAGTGGCTTAATGCACTATTGAGTGGCTCACCGTGGCAACCTGCAGAATTCCTCTGCCTGCCTCCCTCGCTCCCATCACCCCCCCCCCACCCCCCCCCCGGTGAGATGAAGACCCCCCCCCCCCCCCAACACCCCCCCCCCAGCCCTCTTCGTCAATGACACCATGAGTCATTTTGGATTAATGAGCCAGAAAACGAGGCGTCGCTGCCGCTCGTCCTGCTGACGGTACCACCACAGAGGCCTCATTCATGTTCCGGGGCCCGACCCTGTGGTGGTACTGGCTGAGCAGAACACTCAGCCGGTACCACCACAGAGGTCGGGCCCCGGAACATGAATGAGGAGTTGATCAAAGAGCTGAAATAGCCTCAACATACACCTGGGGGGTTTAGGAGGGGGCAGGATGCAGAGCTGGGCTGAGGACTGGGTGTACTGGTCTACTGGTGTACTGGTCTACTGGTCTACTGGTGTACTGGTCTACTGGTCTACTGCTCTACTGGTCTACTGGTCTACTGGTCTACTGGTGTACTGGTCTGCTGGTGTACTGGTCTGCTGGTGTACTGGTCTACTGGTCTACTGGTGTACTGCTCTACTGCTCTACTGGTCTACTGGTCTACTGGTCTACTGGTGTACTGCTCTACTGCTCTACTGGTCTACTGGTCTACTGGTGTACTGGTGTACTGGTCTACTGCTCTACTGGTCTACTGGTCTACTGGTGTGTCAGATGTCACATGTCACTGACTGGGATCAACATCAAGTTTTAATTGTTTTTCAATTATTACGGTTTAAGGAGAAAATAGGAGAAAACATAGCGGAACCTTAATCTGAGGGGGGGGGGGGTTGGTTAGTCCCAGTGCTGCTAACTGGGCTGTGGTAGCTGAAGGAGCTGAATATTCATGTCACGCCTCCCTCTGTCTGCCCCTCCACAAATAATCAAGAAGAACGTTCTGTTTCCTACAATCCGCCCCGGGTCATGGAGACGGAAGCACGCGCGTCGTTAAGCTCTCAGCTAATCAGCGCTGGTCCCACCGCCCCTTTTTCCACCATCAGGCCGTCGCACCATCACCACCACGGTGAGAGGATGGAACAGCCCTGATCACCCCCGCAGGCCACCGTCAGCAGGGCTGCAGGCTCACGCACGCACGCACGCACGCACGCACACACACACGCACACGCACACACGCACGCACGCACACACACCAGCACGCACACACAGACACACACACACGCACACACACACACACGCACACACACAATAAACACAATAAACACAAGCCAAAGTGAGAAGATCTACTCTCACTCTCCTCCACTGCCCAAGGCCCAACAACACACCACCACTTCTCCCGCTGTCACCTTGGATGGATTCAGTAAGACGCCGCTCTGTCCTGGGGGTCCAGGACCAGCCCAGCTCCAGGACCAGCCCAGCTCCAGGACCAGTCCAGCTCCTCTCTCTGTCCTGAGGGTCCAGGACCAGCCAGCTCCAGGACCAGCCCAGCTCCAGGACCAGTCCAGCTCCTCTCTCTGTCCTGAGGGTCCAGTACCAGCCCAGCTCCAGGACCAGCCCAGCTCCAGGACCAGCCCAGCTCCCCTCTCTGTCCTGGGGGTCCAGGACCAGCCCAGCTCCAGGACCAGTCCAGCTCCTCTCTCTGTCCTGAGGGTCCAGGACCAGCCCAGCTCCAGGACCAGCCCAGCTCCAGGACCAGCCCAGCTCCAGGACCAGTCCAGCTCCTCTCTCTGTCCTGAGGGTCCAGGACCAGCCCAGCTCCAGGACCAGCCCAGCTCCAGGACCAGCCCAGCTCCAGTACCAGCCCAGCTCCAGGACCAGCCCAGCTCCAGGACAGCCCAGCTCCAGGACCAGCCCAGCTCCTCTCTCTGTCCTGAGGGTCCAGGACCAGCCCAGCTCCCCTCTCTGTCCTGGGGGTCCAGGACCAGCCCAGCTCCAGGACCAGCCCAGCTCCAGGACCAGCCCAGCTCCCCTCTCTGTCCTGAGGGTCCAGTACCAGCCCAGCTCCAGGACCAGCCCAGCTCCAGGACCAGCCCAGCTCCAGGACCAGCCCAGCTCCCCTCTCTGTCCTGAGGGTCCAGTACCAGCCCAGCTCCAGGACCAGCCCAGCTCCAGGACCAGCCCAGCTCCAGGACCAGCCCAGCTCCCCTCTCTGTCCTGAGGGTCCAGTACCAGCCCAGCTCCAGGACCAGCCCAGCTCCAGGACCAGCCCAGCTCCAGGACCAGCCAGCTCCCCTCTCTGTCCTGGGGGTCCAGGACCAGCCCAGCTCCAGGACCAGCCCAGCTCCAGGACCAGCCCAGCTCCAGGACCAGTCCAGCTCCTCTCTCTGTCCTGAGGGTCCAGGACCAGCCCAGCTCCAGGACCAGCCCAGCTCCAGGACCAGCCCAGCTCCAGGACCAGTCCAGCTCCTCTCTCTGTCCTGAGGGTCCAGGACCAGCCCAGCTCCAGGACCAGCCCAGCTCCAGGACCAGCCCAGCTCCAGTACCAGCCCAGCTCCAGGACCAGCCCAGCTCCAGGACCAGCCCAGCTCCAGGACCAGCCCAGCTCCTCTCTCTGTCCTGAGGGTCCAGGACCAGCCCAGCTCCCCTCTCTGTCCTGGGGGTCCAGGACCAGCCCAGCTCCAGGACCAGCCCAGCTCCAGGACCAGCCCAGCTCCCCTCTCTGTCCTGAGGGTCCAGTACCAGCCCAGCTCCAGGACCAGCCCAGCTCCAGGACCAGCCCAGCTCCAGGACCAGCCCAGCTCCCCTCTCTGTCCTGAGGGTCCAGTACCAGCCCAGCTCCAGGACCAGCCCAGCTCCAGGACCAGCCAGCTCCAGGACCAGCCCAGCTCCCCTCTCTGTCCTGAGGGTCCAGTACCAGCCAGCTCCAGGACCAGCCCAGCTCCAGGACCAGCCCAGCTCCAGGACCAGCCCAGCTCCCCTCTCTGTCCTGGGGGTCCAGGACCAGCCCAGCTCCAGGACCAGCCCAGCTCCAGGACCAAGCCAGCTCCCCTCTCTGTCCTGAGGGTCCAGTACCAGCCCAGCTCCAGGACCAGCCCAGCTCCAGGACCAGCCCAGCTCCAGGACCAGCCCAGCTCCCCTCTCTGTCCTGAGGGTCCAGTACCAGCCCAGCTCCAGGACCAGCCCAGCTCCAGGACCAGCCCAGCTCCAGGACCAGCCCAGCTCCCCTCTCTGTCCTGAGGGTCCAGTACCAGCCCAGCTCCAGGACCAGCCCAGCTCCAGGACCAGCCCAGCTCCAGGACCAGCCCAGCTCCCCTCTCTGTCCTGGGTCCAGGACCAGCCCAGCTCCAGGACCAGCCCAGCTCCAGGACCAGCCCAGCTCCAGGACCAGCCCAGCTCCCCTCTCTTCCTCCTGTTATCTGCAGCCTCCACAGCAGCTTCCAGCTTCTATATCAGCATCCTCTCATGTGGCCAGCTTCAAGGCTCCTCTCAGGCATTCTTTCAGTGCTGGTGTGTGTGAAGCTAGCCCCCCCCCCCCCCCCCCCCAACACACACACACACACAACACACACACACAACAACACACACACACACGCACACACACACACACACGTTCTTGTACTACTAGCTTAATGAGACCTCACCAAGACATAATGCATTATCCAGCTCTTTACCACCCTTCAGCACATAAAACATTTAACCTGCAGCCTGTTTATGGCACGACTCCATTCAGGAAGCTTCCTATGAAGAACATTAGTGTGGTTCCGGCAGCGGTACTGGGACTGATGAAGACTGGATCACACGTCCAGCACCTTCTGATTGGACCCAGAAGTGAGCGGCTGCTTCTGTTTCAGCTTTTAACAGCAGCTGGAGTTGCAGTACTGCCACCTTCAGGTCCTCTTCCTCATTTCTGTCACCTTAAATTGATGAGGACACTAGAGGTCAGGACTTTAAAAACCTCTTTCCCACCACTCAAACCTTCTCACCCACTCCACCACTCCCAGTTTTCCCAGTCCACCCACCATCACTTTCCTTTCTCCTCTATATTGCCTGAATTCTAAAAGTAAAAGTCTGTTGTTTCTTTTTTCTGAGAATCCTCCACGATCCATTTGGTTGTTTGCCCACATTATCTGTTTAAGCCATCATAACCAACTCTTAACCTAGTTATTATTACCTGCTCTTTTCTGTTATTTGCCCTCCTCCTTGGTTAGTTGCCCCCTCCTCTTAACAGGATCTTGTGGCTGTATTTCATCTACCCTCCAGTATTCTTTTACATCAATTTAACGTCTTATTTGTGTTCCTCGCTGCTTCCCTACATTTATCTTCATCTTCTTTATCTTCAGGCTGGACGTGTTGCACTGCTGCTCCACGTCTGGGTCGAGAACCTTTATCTCAAACACATCATGCAAGTGGAGCCCATTAAGGTGACTGATGACAGGCGGGGGGGTCGCACCCTCCCTGTCAAAATCTCCCCACCACATATTTACATCCACATCCTGCCCGTCTCTCTCCACGTCTCCTGAGCTCTAAACCTCTGAAAGGATTATAAACGTCACTATTACAGGTTCTTTCAGTTCTCTTCTTCCCTCCAACTCTGGAAGGAATGTTTCCCTTCACTGACCTGACACACCCACAGGCTGCCCATTAAAACACACTCCTTTACCCTCACACTCCTTTACCCTCACACTCCTTTACCCTCACACTCCTTTACCCTCAGAGTTCTTACCCTCACACTCCTTTACCCTCACACTCCTTTACCCTCACACTCCTTTACCCTCACACTCCTTTATCCTCACACTTCTTTACCCTCACACTCCTTTACCCTCACACTCCGTTACCCTCACACTCCTTTACCCTCACACTCCTTTACCCTCACACTCCTTTACCCTCAGAGTTCTTTACCCTCACACTCCTTTACCCTCACACTTCTTTACCCTCACACTTCTTTACCCTCACACTTCTTTACCCTCACACTCTTTACCCTCACACTCCTTTACCCTCACACTCCTTTACCCTCACACTCCTTTACCCTCACACTTCTTTACCCTCACACTCCTTTACCCTCACACTCCTTTACCCTCACACTCCGGGACCCGCACACTCCGTTACCCTCACACTCCTTACCCTCACACTCATTACCCTCACACTCCTTTACCCTCACACTCCTTTACCCTCACACTTCTTTACCCTCACACCTCCTTTACCCTCACACTTCTTTACCCTCACACTCCTTTACCCTCACACTCCTTTACCCTCACACTCCTTTACCCTCACACTCCTTTACCCTCACACTTCTTTACCCTCACACTCCTTTACCCTCACACTTTTTACCCTCACACTTCTTTACCCTCACACTCCTTTACCCTCACACTCTTTACCCTCACACTTCTTTACCCTCACACTCCTTTACCTCACACTCCTTTACCTCACACTCCTTACCCTCACACTCCTTTACCCTCACACTCCTTTACCCTCAGAGTTCTTTACCCTCACACTCCTTTACCCTCACACTCCTTTACCCTCACACACTCCTTTACCCTCACACTTCTTTACCCTCACACTCCTTTACCCTCACACTTCTTTACCCTCACACTCCTTTACCCTCACACTTTTTACCCTCACACTCCTTTACCCTCACACTCCTTTACCCTCACACTCCTTTACCCTTTTCATTTCCCATATTGTCCTCCTAATTTTTGTTGTTGTTGTTTTATTGGAGCCACTTTCTTCTCTTCTCCCTGTCCTCCTAACCCAGCTGAGCTACTCCTCTCACACCATCTTCCTCAATAAACTCTACAGTCAAATATGCCCCCCCCCAGAAAGATTAAAACCCAAAACTACCAGACCTTACAGGTAATCAGCTGATCCCTCTCCCCTACCCTCTCGGGTTAGTTTGCTCTTATACTCCTTTTATAGCGACAGATATTGATATCAAATGTTCCTCCAACTCTTCTCTGGCTGCTCAGCCCCCCACCGGAGACCCCAACTGTTGGCGAAGGGACCTTTTTCTTCTGCTTTTCCTATTTGACGGCAGCTTCTAGTGTTCAGATGCTTTACCACCACCAACTGGTCAGGACTTGGCAAAGGTGGTGGGACTGCTGATAAACTTGGGTGGGAGCACCCGGTGGAGGAACCTGCAGATGAGAAGGTGCGACTGGGAGGAGAATGGAAAATTCCACAGCAGCAGGAACAAAGCCAGCGGTGACAGGAGTCCACCTCCTGACCCATGTGTGGGTCCACAGCAGCAGCTCCAGGTGCAGGGCGGTGGCTGCTGACTGGTTGTTGTCATCAAAGCAGCGACAGCTCAGATCTTTTCCTGTTTTTTAGGCGTCTCTTGGTTGTTGTTACGCTTGACTTAGATGAGATCGCATCTGATGACAGCTGAATGCAGAAAAGCATCATTCCAGAAGGTTCAGACTTGAATTTGAATTCCCTTCATACAGCTGTGGGACACAGATAAACCTGCTGGTTTCCTCATATCAAAGGGAAATATCACACATCTAAGGGTAGTTAGACATTAATTAATGGAGAGGGGACGAAGCCCACCTCATCACCTTTGCTTTTTACCCCATCAGTGAGTAAGTTGGTAATCCTGACACGAGCCCTCTGAGGCTGCCGCAGCAGTGAGGGCCCTAATTAACATTCCATCTCCCCAGGAAATGAAAAAACCCAAAAAGGAGTGCGAGAGGACTCGTTTGGGTGGTGCAGCCAAGATCAGGTGAGATATTCTCACGCACAGTGGACGTTAAAGTGACAGGCTTCCCTTCATTTGCATCAGATCCTTGTTTTCATCACGGTCGGGTGAGGGTTAGCTTCCCAGAGTTAGCATAATCAGAACACTTGAGCACCTGAAGCCATCAATTTGGTTTAATTACTTGATAGGAATTATGAATTTGCCTCCTTTTGGACGACTTCCGCTCCCACTTTAATGTTTCAAACCGCCAAAGAATTAAATGGCGGTAAACATTAAATGCAGCTTTATTCTAATTCAACATCAGAGAGTCCAAATCTCCTCCTGGAGCCACTAACAGGTGAACCTGCTGCTGTGTATCCCATCATCAGCGCCAGTGCACCAGTCTCAGCGTGACCTCTGACCTTTACTGCAGCAACAGTGATGTTGTCGTGGGCTCTTTCGGTGAGTTGTGGCTGTGCTCCAGAGAAGGTTCCTCAGGTTCCAAGGCCTCAGAACCGGCGTCGCTAGCGTTTGCAGACAGATAAATGACTTCACATCTCATCTAAAGTCCTCACTTTCACCTCTGTTCTTTCCTTGGATCCTGATTTGGCCGAGTGGTTCCACCCCTGATCAGTAACCTCTCGCTTCGTTACCATCACCATCACCATCACCATCACCATCACCATCACCATCACCATCACCATCACCATCACCATGGGTTGAGGGTTACTCAACATGTGATCACCACAGGTAATCCTTCAGTTACCTTTTACTGCCAGGACAGTTTGGACATCGTCTTTTCAAAGCACCTCTGTGTCGTTGTGCGTCTGTGTTTGATACGAGATTCCATGAAGGTGCGACAGTTTCACTTCATGCCTCTAAAACAGTTCTCACGATATCAACTTCCACACCTGAAGCCTCGTTAAGATTAAAAGCGAGGCCTGACTGAATGACAGGAACTTTGGCTTTTCTCTGGAGTGATGCCAGTAGCCATGGCAACTCCACTGTCAATCATCATCATAATTCCTGAGTAATGAGATATCATTAGACAGTAGTAGCCGCCTAGATGAGCGCCAAGCGGGTTGGGGAGTCCGGGACCAGAGACGAGGGCCCTCGGGCCACGAAGGAGAGACGGGGAAAACAACTGACACAGACGGTAAGTTTGGTCTGTAAACCGGTTACACTGGTCATCGTTTTATACAACTCGCCACAAATGCCAGACAAAAATGTTAGGAATGAAGGTGTGGCGTTGGATGATCAAACAATGTCTTCATTCCAACTAATACCAGCCAAACCACTAACCACCCATCACCTGCTCAACACTTGGAGCGTGTCGTTCTCACACCTCTGCTTTTATTTTCAGGATTTGAACTATTTTCGCTTTCATCTTTCTTGCCATTTTCATACATTAATAAATGCGTTTGAATCTCGTCATAAGAAAAATGACCCCTTTAATAAGCTAAAATAAATAGAGCGTATTCAGAGTATTAGAAACCGCAGCTTCAGAAGGTCTCCCCTCTCCTAATTACACTGCTCCTTCAACCAAATTCAAGCTAAAAGACATTTTGGCGACATTTTGCTTCATATTTATTTAACTCTTTATTTTCTGCCAGGCAGGAAAATCCCCAGACTGAATTTATTTAATCTCCCTTCTTGTCTGCTGACCCGGAGGGACAAACGCTCGCCCACATTTATGGCTGAAGACGGAGCCTCAGGGACAGTTCAGGATTCCGTTTCTGAACAACAGCCTCTCGGGACCAAGATGAGCTTTTATTACCTCCGTTTGCACCATTATTTCCTGTTCCGACACAGTTTTGCTTCCATTTCCCACCAGTAATTTTTCCAGAGTGTATCTGTGCTACCTGTTGCTGACCAGGACCACAAACCACCAGAAGAGATCCATTATTACTGCGGTGAGTCATAGACAGAGCAATGGCCGCTCTGACATCAGCACACACACACACACACACACACACACACACGCACGCACGCACACACACACACCACACACACACACACACACACACACACACACACACACACACACACACACACACACACACGTGTCATGTGCCATTTGGATGCTCCATGCATTTGCATGAGTCTTTTCAGCACAGTCTTGTGTTTAAATCATATTCTGAACAAAATAAAAGAACTGTAAAGGTTTGCATTTGTCCAGAGAGGCGGCAGAAAACGTCTGAATCTCCTTTTGTCGATGTATCGTAAGAACGTTCATGACTTCCTGTGAGAAAAACCACCAAGATATTGATGATGTTGGTTCCGCTGGACTTTGACCCACGACGCCGTTGCTCTCCGAGGCAGAGCGCCACTTCTTGCTCTGGAGAAATGTCATCTGTGTGTGTGCGTGTGTACGTGTGTGTGTGTGTGTGTGTGTGTGTGTGTGTGTGTGTGTGTGTGTGCGTGCTCTGGAAGGAGCCATAAACTGAACATAAACTGCGTTTGAACAGGAACTCGCAGCGGGTTTCACGCTCAGGTGAAGTTTCCGCGTGCATTACTGACAGGCGCACGTGCTGCGTCACATTCCAGTTGTCTCTGGCGCACGTGCCAACATACAGCTTTATATTACCTGTCGCGTGACAAGTCCCTGTTAATCAATACATCGATTTAAAACGGTCACGTGGTGCGGAGCACAGGTGTGACGTCGTATTTAACCATTAAATGCGTCATCATTTAAGATGTTCGGGTTTTTATTTGTTTGTCGCTTATTTTGCCCCAATTTATTTAGGAGTGACACAGCTGAACGGGCGCTGCAGCCGTGCGTGCGTGTGCGCCCGTCACGCCACTACAGCCTCCAGACAGACAGACAGGCGGACAGACAGGAAGACAGACAGGCAGGCAGGCAGACAGACAGGCGGACAGACAGGAAGACAGACAGGCAGGCAGACAGGCGGACAGACAGGAAGACAGACAGGCAGGCAGACAGACAGGCGGACAGACAGTTGTGGAGGTGATATTTTGCTCTTTGCCTTATAAGGAAAGCGCCTCGTGCCGCCCTTTAATAGGCCGCGCGCTGCAGCTTCTTGCACTTTAACTCTCTCACTGCTGAATTTAATTCGGCCCCTAAAACAGCTCATTAGCAGCCGAGCGTGCGTGTTTCGTGCTCGAGCGACGCAGACCCCGGCGAGCCGCGGTTGCTCGTGTGCTGGACGAGCATCGGGGCTCCAGAATGGGAGGTTTAAACCGTTTTATCGCCCCATTTCCCACCCGAAACCTTGTTGTAGGGCCAGAGATTACTGGTGAGGCCCGTCTCCTGGTGGGACCGAAAGGAGCCCGCAGGGTTGAAGGGGAGCTGGCCTACATCGGAGAGAATCCCACGGAAAATCCCCGCACGCGTTATCTGTGCGTGACCTTGACTCGGGGAGAATATGGAAATCTATTCATGGCAGTGCGCAGAAAAGCGATCGGCCAATCTAACTTTACACAGCGGTGACGTGGTATCATTTAACCTCGAACCCCGGTAATGGTCCAAGCCTCTTTTCATAAATGGATGGCAAACATAATCTGGGCTTGATGCTGCTCAGGCTTTTTTAAATATACTGGAATATGTTGGTTATTTTTTTTTACCGGTCAGATATAAATTCTAATAAACCAATTCTATCATGTAGCCATTTATCAACCCTGGACACAACAATCAGCGGGTGAGATGGTTCTCGAGTCTGCGTCAGAATGTACCAAGCGACGCAAAATGGTTGACTGAGCAGCAACATTTGAGACACGAAGCCGCAGATGAAGGCCGTTAAAATGCTAAAAATGAGACACCAGTGTGTTTTTTCACGGCTCCTTCCTTCGGAGAGCTCGATTCACATGCAGCGACACCGGAGGGAGAGGAGGTGCGTTCACGGACAGATAATAATCGGACGTCGCAGTTGCAGCAGTAAAACATGATTTTACTCACATATGTCTCACTAAAAACAAGATAACTTCTATTAATAGTAATAACATATAGAACTGCAGCATAAAATCTATAATTGCCAAAATTGGACTCTTTTTTTCAAAGTAATGTATTGTGGGATGTTAATATTTCCGACAGATGACAAAAGCAGCACGGGAACAGCCCACCGCCGTTACTACCACCCCCGTGTCTGACGTCACGCGCACGTCTGTTTGCGTGAAGCGTTTTCTGGCTGCCTCTCCAGCTCTCCCGCAGAAGGAGTCGCAGCAAAAGCGAGGGAAGAGACGCAGGAGGAGGGGGTCGCTCTTGAGAATCACATCCGAGGAGGAGCAGCAGAAAAACGGCCTGGACGAAGGGATACGGCGCGACCAGAAGCCAAGGAAGAGAGCAGCTGAGCCGGTTCTGTTGTCTAGATGGAGATACCCGCCGCGGGAGAGCACGTCTTTGCGGTAGAGAACATCGAAAAGAAGCGGAGCAGAAAGGTCCGTCTGCGTGCACATACGTGTCTTTCCTTAATTTATCTCCTCTTTGTTGAAAGAGCCGAAGACCGACGCCGCGTCGTGCGTAAAGTGGCGACGCGCTCATTATCCTGTTTGTGTCAATCCGCAGGGGAGGTTCGAGTATCTGGTGAAGTGGCGAGGATGGTCTTCAAAGTAAGTCCAGTTTCTGTTTGAATGCAGGTGGTCTTCCTCCCCAGGGGCAGTTTAACGCGTGCACGGCTGTGGATGAACGCTCGTTTGACGGGTCGTGGGCGCGCAAAAGGGTGGCTGCGCACGTCGAAATGCTCTCGACCCGTTTGTGCCATGTGAATGCGACCTGTCAATGGCTGAAGCCCGTGTTGAAGGTGCCCGCGTGCGTGCGCCGCGGGCTGGAGCCGCCTCGGCCACAGCCCGGGCCGTCCCACGGCCGCGCGTAAAAGTTACTCATGATTTATGACACGTGCATCCACAGGGGTGCGTGTTTCTGCGTGATGTTTACACAGGCGATGATTCATTAGTCAGGGGTTGGGTTTGGGCCAGTGAAGCCAGCGCCTGTCAATGCCTGCCTCTGTTGGACAGGGCACCCTGTCCTCACCCTGTCCTCACCCTGTCCTCACCCTGTCCTCACTGTGTCCTCACCCTGTCCTCACCCTGTCCTCACTGTGTCCTCACCCTGTCCTCACTGTGTCCTCACCCTGTCCTCACCCTGTCCTCACCCTGTCCTCACCGTGTCCTCACCCTGTCCTCACTGTGTCCTCACTGTGTCCTCACCCTGTCCTCACTGTGTCCTCACTGTGTCCTCACCCTGTCCTCACTGTGTCCTCACTGTGTCCTCACTGTGTCCTCACCCTGTCCTCACCTGTCCTCACTGTGTCCTCACCCTGTCCTCACTGTGTCCTCACCTGTCCTCACTGTGTCCTCACTGTGTCCTCACCCTGTCCTCACCCTGTCCTCACTGTGTCCTCTCAACAGATACAACACGTGGGAACCAGAGGAAAACATCCTGGATCCCCGACTGCTCGACGCTTTCCAAGAGAGGTGAGTTCACCAGAGGAACAAGTGTCACAGGTTCCCTTAAAAGTGTGACATCACTGACACATGATTGAAGTGACTCAGCACATGATTGAAGTGACTCAGCACATGTTTGAAGTGACTCAGCACATGTTTGCCGTCGGATGCTGGTGCTTAATCTTCCTGACTAATCTGCTGTTGACAATAAACTGAGGGCTGCAGGAATTCAGCATGAGGGTGAAGGATTAGCCCGGGTGTCATCAGCTGCTCGACTACAGGGTTAAACTGCGGCCAAACTGTGGACTCTTTGCTACGTTTTGCAACCTGATCGTGCTCTGAGCTCCAGCATCAGGTTATCGCGCTGAAGGGCTACCTGCTGTCCCACCGCCCGTCACCAGATACACCTGCACCTTCTTCCACACGGATAACGGGGTCATTATGATTCCCTGTGGGGAATCCCACTTATACACCCATGGTATCAGTGTCCATCGCTACAGTGCGCTACGCTAACCCTAAATATACAATAAGTGTCATCTTATGTTCAAGTCTTCAGAAACGTTGGCCATTGGACTACCCATCTCCTTTCCTCCCACACTCTTCTGTACAGTGTTTACATTAGCGGCGTGCTGTAAACGTTGTCACAGAGGATAACGGATGAACCTGAGCAGGACCACGCCAATGCTAGCAACAGACATGTGACCGGAGCAAATCCAAATGCTACTGGGCTAACTCAAGCTAATTATTGTCAGACACCCCAAACTGAGTTGGGCAAGTCCAGCTTAATTTTAGGTGGTGCTGTCATTCAGCGGAGGACTAAGTGTGTGTAATTTTGGTGAAATTGGCTGCTCCGCTAATTGCTAAAGCTTGTGGCGAGTGACTCACCAGACCGCTCTCCATGAGGACGCGGCGACTGCGGCGCGTGTGGTGTCACCGTCCCTGGCCTTGCTCGCAGGCTCATATAAGTCGCACATTAAAGCGAAGCGTCGGCATCAGCGGGAGTCTGCCTGTGCCGTCGCCCCTCTCCGTGAGGAGGAGAGCTTTATTGAACCTAATTGCGTGTCTCTCTGGGGAGCCAAGTCGCCTGAATGCCAGACTATGAAAATACACCAAGTCGTCATTGTAATTAGATGTGAGCGAGGGGGTGGGGGAGGGGACTGACATCACTCCTGTCTGCAGTATTGAGTTACAGCGTTGGACACACTTGGGCTGAGTCTGAGGGAGGGAAAGGGGACTGGACTTTATCTCCAGACGTTAAACTCCTGTCAGGACAGTGAAGCCGTCTGGAAAAGCTGCATCCAGTTGTGGAACAGGCTATTAATCATGATTCAGGTGGGACCGTGTGAATGTAGACTGAGGAGGAATATTTGCTTCTTGTTTTGAATGTGCTTGAGTTTGCCTGTGGAACCTGTAACACAGGCTCTGTGTTTTCCAGCCCGGCCCGAGGAGGAGTCCTGCCACGTGTTGCCATGCAACAACAACCCATCTCCACGACACGGTTCACTAATGGCTTGATGTTGTCTCCTCACACAGGGAACGACAAGAGCAGCTGATGGGATATCGCAAGAGAGGACCCAAGCCCAAGCACCTCCTCATTCAGGTACGGATCCACGACGGACAAAACAAACCGTCCCATCGCGTCACGTCGACGCTATTGCTAGTTAAATGTCTGCGTTTAGCACATTATTTAAAATAAAAAACGACAAAGATCTTTGGAACCACGGGTCCACACCCTTTAAAGGGAGGTGATCTCAACACGGTCGCTCTGTGGCTGTTAAATGGTTTTAAATGGATACATCCTTAAAACATTCCTCAAGTACCCTGGAAATTCCCTATAATAAATTCCCTAAAAAACATCATAAATTACCCCTCAGCTTTCCTCTCTGATCTGCCTGATTTAAAATCCCACTCACCGTCATGGCAGAGGACTTTTGTCCGAAACTCGGTTAGAAGTTTAAATCATTTAATTCAAATGAATTTAAATTTAAATGATGAATTTTAAACGGCACAAGTTGATTTTTGCCCCCGGCTTGAAGCCATGATGCTGACTGGGTTACTGGGTCTCGACAGGTTCCCTCTTTTGCCCGGAGGTCCAGCGTCCTGGCCGACATTCGTGAGGTATCCCTGGAGGAGGGCCGGTGTCAGCCGGCCAAACCCGCAGAGACGCTCCGCCCCCAGAACCAGCAGTACCAGCTGAACAGCCAGAAGCACCACCAGTACCCGACCGTCTGCAGGGAGCAGGATGGCGACCGCCAAAGCAGCGGCAAGAAATTCTACTACCAGCTCAACGGCAAAAAGCATCATCAGTACCAGCCTGACCTGAAGGTCCAGGGGCCCCTGTGTGCCGAGGCCCTGGACGTGAAGGCTCTGGAGCTGCCTCGCCAGGGCTGCAACCTTCCCCCGGTGCTCCAGCAGAAGTGGGTCCGGGACAAGGACTCGGGATGCCTGACCAAAGTCAAGGACATCGCCATGGAGCTGAAGAAGCTCCCGGCAGATCTCAACGGACACAAAGAGCCCAAAAACATGGGCTGTGCAGAGGAGGAGCCTCGGCAGTCCGACGCCGTCAGCAGCAGCAAGCTAAAGATCGTGAAGAACAAGAACAAGAACGGGCGGATCGTTATCGTCATGAGCAAATACATGGAAAATGGAATCCACCCGGCCAAGACGAGAGCCGGGGACTCCGAGGCTGCAGAGCCGGCGACGCCGGGAACTGACGGCGGCGCCGAGAGCCACTACGAGAAGATGAGACTCGTCAGGGAGCTCGGACTCATGAACGGGTTCGCGAAGCACAAGCCCACCGTTCCCAGTTCAGGATTCAATGGGGACGGCCTTGAGGAAAGGAAGCAGCCCCCTACAAGTGACCCAACGGTGGCGGAGCGGGGTAAAGATGTGGAGGTCACGGGGCAGCAGCAGCTTCCAGCGGATCAGCCTTTACAACTGACCACCAAGTCTAATCTGCTCTCCGTGACCCCAGACAGGGGAGCCCCCCCCCACGGGGACAGAAGAGGAGGCCAGGGTGGACTTCAGGCGCTGAAGCGGCGCCTCCCGGATGCAGCCAGTCAGGAGCAGGGCGGCGTTAAGAGGCTGGTGAGCTCCAGCAGTGATTCAGCCTCCTCACAAAGCCCAGAACAGGAACGTGGGTTTGTGGACCAGGAGGAGCCCATTGACCTGAGGGTCCTGAAGCCCCGGCCTGCAGAACCAGCGGCTGGGAATGCTGCTGAAGCCCCCCCCGCTCCTCAGAGCCCAACAGACCGGCTGGAATCGCAGCTCCAGACGGAGGCGCCGGCGGCTGCTGAGGGAAGGAGCCACGAACAGAGGGAAGAGGAAGAGTTCCCCTCTTTTCAGCCGCTGCTGGGAAACATAGTGATCACGGACATCACCACGAACTGTCTCACGGTCACGTTCAAGGAATACGTGGCAGCGTAGCGGCCAGATGTTTGGAACATCTTTGAATGTACAGACGGACCAAGCGCGACTCTTTCTTCCTTTCTGGGGGGGCTATATTGCATCATATGCAGATCCTTTCTGGGGATTTTGTCACACGCAGTGTCTTTTCTTGACCTTGAAGCTGCACCGTTGAAGGAACCTCTGTTCATGGAAAATGCCCTTAAACCTTCTTAATGTCTCCATTTTTATGGATGTTTTCTTTATGCGCCCGACGATGTTTAGATATCGTGGGTTCATGGAGAGGAAGAATAAACTGAAACATGTGTGTGTGTGTGTGTGTGTGTGTGTGTGCGCGTGTGTGTGTGTGTGTGCGTGCGTGTGTGATGACTGTTCAGGAGGAAATGACACGTTTTTCCTAATGAAATGATGAAATGTTATTATTGGAGATCAATATCACTTTGGTTTTGCATCTTTTATCTCATTTAAAATTGTGAAGATTTTTGTCTCATCCATCACCTGATGCTCAGCACAAGTCACCTCTGTTAAGGTTTAATAAATTATGTCCATAAATGGTTTATTTCTGTTCTGGTATCGTTATGTTGGAGCACTGTTTGTGACCCCCCCCAGTTGCTCTGTGACCAGCGTGACCAGAGTCACTTTGCATAAGTGGCTGCAGCTCAGTGGGGGGGGGGGGGGGGGGGGGGGGGGGGGGGGGAGAGAGTTCTGGGGAAGCTTTTGCAATAATATAATTGTTTTCAGGCTGTAATAACTGTGGGTTATTACAGGCCTCAACACCACCAACACAATCCAGCAGTTTAGCTCAAGTCTCATAAATAGCGCATCTTTCCTCATGAGAAGCTCATGTGGAGGTTTTATATCGCACCTGCGGGTTGGATGAGGTTAAACTGTTGGATCCCACATTCGTGCTAGAAAGAAACATTGGCGTTTGTTTCCGCCCTTTATTCCCATTTTAGGATGCTTCCAAGTGGACCTGCCGCTGAATGACGCTGCAGTTTCCGCGTCATTAAGTCCGATCTGACGCGTGTGCGCGGCGCCGTGACCGTGCGACGCAGCGGAGGCAGAACCAGGCGCCTCGCGACCATTTGCGGGGCTGCAGCCCATCAGAGGAGCTGCCTCGCGCGGGCGGAGACGGGAGAAAATGGCTGTCCTCGTGCTCCTCGCGCCTTCTCCTCCTGGCGGAGGCGGGAATCCCCGGTGGGGCTCCACGTGTCACATGTCTCTTTCCATCCCATTTACTGTCGCCACACATAAATGCGGAGAACGAAATGATGACTCTGCGTTTCCTGCCGTCGTCTGTGACCAGGTGGGACCAAAACGGTCCAGGAAATCCGCCAGGATCCCTCAGGCCTCCGGGCTGGACCCGGATTAGGTTCATGGGGACCGGTTCATGGGGCCAGGTTCATGGTTCATGGGGACAGGTTCATGGGGACAGGTTCATGGTTCATGGGGACAGGTTCATGGGGACAGGTCTGCTCGTCACGCGACAGCATTTGGAGGACGCTGATATTTGATTTGATTCGCATTTAGTCGGTAAGAAACTCGAAAAACTGCTTAATGACCGGAACCTAAACGCACGAGGCAGCAGAGGCCGTCATCTTTAACGAGTTGGTAGAGAGAAAACGGGGGAAAACCCAAATGTCTCTCAGGAAACGGAGTCTTTGGACTTCACGCTGACGCTTAAAGTAAAGTGGTTTCTGATCGATGTTGGTCAGTTCCGAAGGCACGAGCCGCCTCGTTCATCGTTTATTCGATGCTCAGAGAATCTTCGGGCTTGAGAAAAGTCCCACTGATTCTCAAGAAAGTGCAGAATTCGCCTGATTTGTGGCGTGGCGGGGTTTTTCCTCGCTTCTTGCCCGGATACAAGCCAGCCAATGGTGTTCGGCGCATCAGCGCGCGGCTGCAGGCGCGTCGGCACCAGTCACGCGCGCCGTGCGCGTCTGTCTGCGGTGGGAAACACCGATATGCGTCTAATTACAGGCAGCAGCAGTCCGATAATTGGAATAAGTATTTTCAGCGTCTGATTAAAGCGCTGTCAAAGATTCGGCTCTTCCATCTCGGAGGGACAAATTAATCAGGAAATATTCCCAATTTCTCTGAATCTATTTGGGAAAAGTTCCTGCTTTCAAATGGAAAAAGTTTAAATCCCTCCAGATTTCATTTTATTGGTTCGTTATTGGTCCGTTTTCCTGCTCGTCCGTCAGGTTTTACACTTAAAAATGATCATTTTTGTTCAAAGAATAAATAGAAAATATTTCTGGGCTATTTTTTGTGTAATTTTATAATTCGGTTATTGGGCTTCGCGTATTTTCTTTCATTTGGAATTAATAACAAGATTGAAACACAGTTGAATATGAGTGAAAATGAAGGTTCGATCCCCAGTTTTGAATCGTTTCCACAACGAATCAAAACGTGTCGCGTTTGCACTCATCGAACCTTCATTTTGGGTTCTTTTTTTAATTAGTAAAGAAATATTCGCAATCATTTATCAGCACTAATAGTCTGTTCATTAGACAGTGATCAAAACAATTTCGCACCCGTTTTATAATAATTAAAAATAATAACAAAATAATTCTGGTTTTAATATGACGACTAATAAAGCAGCACGAGCTCTCCCTCGCTCTTTATATATATGTGCGTGTGCGTGTGCGTGTGCCATGCACCGAGAGGCAGCTGGGCCTGCAGGCCTGCAGCAGCCACATTACTGCTTTTATTGCTTCTATTCGCCTGTAATTGTTTACTGAAAATATTTCCATTAAATTGCCACTTTATTAGAACATTTTTATTTTAAAAGTCTCTTCATCTGATTAGTCTCGTGCTTTTGTTGTTGCGGATTTGGATTTTTTTTTTCAACCTTGAAAATGGATTTTTTTTTTTGTCTTAATTTGTCGGCAACCGGTGGATTAATACCAATATGAAGACGGAAAGCTGCAGGCGTTGGTTTTAATGTGAATCTGAAGGCTTTGAGCGGTTAAACCGGTGTTAAACCGGTGTTAACCCGGTGTTAACCCGGTGTTAAACCGGTGTTAAACCGGTGTTCCCAGAGCTGGTCACTGGTCACCACAGCCATCAAACCCGCTGCCCAGTCAAGCGGAAACAGTCAGCGAGCCCATCAAAACGCTGTTTGGTTTATCTGTTGGTTCGAGTCCCATCCTGCAGCCTGAACTCAGAATTCCCTGTTAACGTCTTTTATTCTGGCGAATGTTGAGCATTAACTCGCGAACTTGGTGAAAATCGTGGACAGTAAACACAGATTGTGCGTTGATTCTTTCCATATTCGCGCGTTTCGGGGGGTTTTAATATTTTTTTCTGATGTTTGTGACTTCAGAGCCCAAAAACGTGTCATTCATTATTATTCTCGGAACGTCGCGCGCTGCGCAGCCCGAACACGCGGAGAGAGCGACGCTTTCCCGCGGCTCGCGCGCGCTCATTTCCTGCTTCGCCTCTTCTGTTCGTCTCGCTCTCGAATTTTTGAATATCTCACATTAGCGCGCACGAACTGATTCACGCGCCGCCGCGCCGCGCGGGGTGAAGGCACGATTGAAAGAATTTACACGGACCCGGGCTCAAGCTCCGCCCCTCGCCTAGCAACCACGGCACGTAGCAACGGCTGCACCAATGGGCGCCATCCTACAGGTTCCACCGACCGAGGTCTCCTAGCAACGCCGTAAAAAATTGCTCTGACGTCCATTCTGTTCGGGAGTATTATGGTCTGTCGGGAATTCAGAGTGGCTGGGACTGGAGAAAATATCTTCTCCGCTAACGTTAGCATCCAGCAGGCTAACGGTAGGTAGCACTGGAGTAAACATGGAGCTGTCCGCAGTCGGGGAGAGGGTGTTCGCCGCCGAGTCTATCATCAAACGGAGGATTAGGAAGGTACGACCACATCACACCCGTTTCCTCCGCCACAATAGCGCTGTTGTCCGCGAGGCAATAAAGTAATCCCTCTGCTTGTGATGGCACGCAGGGTCGCATCGAGTACCTTGTGAAATGGAAGGGCTGGTCTCCCAAGTAAGTCCCGCGCCTGTCAGCGTGTCTGTGGCTGTCTGTGCGCCCTGTCTGTGGCTGTCTGTGCGCCCTGTCTGTGGCTGTCTGTGCACCCTGTCTGTGGCTGTCTGTGCACCCGCGGCACGATGGGGACTTTAGCTACGGGGCTAACCCGCACAGTGCGCGTCCGCGTCCGCCTCCTCGGTCTCACCTCACGCTTCCCTTCACAGATACAGCACTTGGGAACCGGAGGAGAATATTCTGGACTCGCGCCTGTTCGTCGCCTTCGAGCAGAGGTGAGATCAGATGTGTGAACGGGCCCGGGTGGAGGTGGAGGCGGAGGTGGAGCCGCAAATGTGTCCTGACTCTCTGCGCTTGGTATCTGTCACTGCAGGGAGCGAGAAAGGGAGCTGTACGGGCCCAAAAAGAGAGGCCCCAAGCCCAAGACTTTCCTGCTCAAGGTGAGTTTAGCTGCGGCTCGTTAATGTGCAGAGGTTAGTAGCCGGTAAAACCACGGTTGTATTTACATTTAGAGTCTAATCATCTTTATTTGAAAACCTCCTGTCTGGTCCGCTTAGTTGCTCTTAATGATGCAACCTGGAACAAACAGTTCTGGCTGTAGCTGTTATAACATTTAGCTTAAAAATGAATGATGAGCGCATCGTTGCACGCTTGCATGTTTTACACTGTAAAAAGTGGCGGCGATGCTTTAGTACAGAGCTGAAATACACACGTGAACATTCACCCTTTTTTACTGTACATCGATAGGCTCAAGCTAAGGAAAAGGTGAAGTCTTACGACTTTAGGAGCGACTCTGTTCGAGGGATGCACATTTCCTACCCCAGCCCAGAGCCCGTGGCCGCCCCCCGAGCCAGAGAGGGTCTCAGAGCTGTCGTCCCCACCATTTTCCCCCCCAGCACCGTAAACCGTGGCGAAAGCGTGCGCGTCCATCCGTCTGACGCGTGCACCCGGGATCTCCGTTTGTCCTCGCTCCAACCCGGAGCGGATGGACTCCACTTCCCCAAAAAAAGGGGCCCCAAGCCCAAGCTGCGCTTCAAGGACGGCGGCTGCGGCCCGACGGCGTCGGAGAGGGGGCGAGCGGAGGCGCCGGTGAGCCAACACGCTCATCAACACGCTCATCAACACGCTCATCAACACGCTCATCAACACGCTCATCAACAGCTCATCAACACGCTCAGCTCCAGGAGGGCGGGAAGCTGAGGTTGCTCAGAGTGTCCCACGGTCACCACGGTCACCACGGTCACCACCACCACCGCTACCACTCGGCCAACTACCCCGCCCCCAGCCAACGTCCCTACAGGCGCTTCTACTCGGACCGGGGCCTGCTCGCCCACAGACGCGACACAGACGCTCGCAGGACGCAGGACGGCGGCAGCTACACGGCGACGCCGCCGCCCAGGCAGCATCTCGCCACGAAGCCGAGCCGGCCCGCCCACCTGCCGCTGCTGGACAAGCCCTACGTGCTGGACAAGCCGTCCCCCAGCACGCTGGACACGGACTGGGACCAGGTGACCTGGAGGCCTTGTCTCAGCAGCGTGGAGAAAGTCCTGGTGACGGACGTGACCAGCAACTTCCTGACCGTCACCATTAAGGAGAGCAGCACCTGTCAGGGCTTCTTCAAAGCCAAGAGATGATCACATGACCGGTTTCACCTGTCCCCCCCCCCCGTCTGACGATTGCAGGGCAGTTTTTTGTATGTAATGTACAAAGTCCGTCATGTGCGTGTGTATTATACAGCTGTTCTAATGTATTGAACAAATCAAATGAAGTGAATCTCGGCCTTTTTCGTTCGCTGTGTCGCAACAGGAAATGGTTGTTGTGCTAATCCTCCAGCCTGAGCTCATTTAATGAATTAGGACTGAATGAGATGGTTTTGACTTTCAGTTTAGGCTCGATTTAAATCCATTCAAATTGTTAATTTAAAAAAGAAATGACTGAAGCACTTTGAAGGTGAAGTATTGAGAGGGTTTGTGTTGATCCGTGAACATTTCTAATCCCAGTTTGAGTAACGCCATTCAACACTGTGCGTGTAACTACTTTTTCATTAACATAGTATATTTTACATTTTTCATAGAGAATTTTAAAAGCTTTAATATAATACAACGGATGGTTAAATAAGGTGTTCATTTGGTTTGTTTTTTTTAAGCTTTTCAATAAACATTCAATTTTCACATTTACTGATGTTGCACGTTTCATCATCTTTTAATCCGATTTTAAAGTACGAAATAAGGACATTTGACAGGTTTTAATTCCAGGAGTGTGTCAGTGCCGTGAGGCCCCGGAACAAACCACTGTCGGGGCGGCTGACGTCATCAAGGCCTCTAATCCGGCCTTAATTTAGTTCATTAGTGGCCTCCGGATGCTCAGTGTCCACTCTTACCGCCACGTTTAAATATCGGCTTCGAATTCGGTTCTAACTGAAATTTTAGTTTTATTATTTCGTCACAATTAAAACAAGCAATTTATTTGGGGCACTTCTGCGGCTTTAGGTCGACATCAAAGCGGATCAGCACTAATTATGGTTTTAGAAGCTGCAGCTGTTTAAACGCTCATTAACCGTCACAGCAAAATTCAGCTGCGTGTAATTGATTTTAAAGGAGCGTTTGGACCCCGAGGTTCGGTCCAGGCCGACGGCGCAGCGGCGTTTCCGGTACCACCGGCATCCTTCCCTCCATCCTGGACAAATTCTTGGTCATCTAAAAGCTCTGTAGTCAAAAACCTGATTTATTCAGTCATATTTGAACAACGTGTGCGACAGTGACGCTGGAATAAAACGGAAGAAAATGAGATCGGAGAGGAAAAGAGCAGCCAGACAGGCGCGATCACACGCACGCACGCACGCACGCCGCCTGAAAAAGGAGCCAAACTTAAAAATTCACACAAAGTCGCCTTTGTTTTATTTAGTCATTCATTTACTTATTTTCTATAAACTATAAAATAGTTCATGTGTCCGGATAAAACCCTGAAAGACAGTGAAAATATTGTTTTTCGTCCTGATGCAAACCGGTGCTTTTTTTAACATTATATTTACATTTTTAATATTGTTGATGACAGTTTTAGTTGAGGTTTTATCTCATAATAATCTCACGTCGAAAGTTTCTGAGGTTTCCTCTGTTTTCATCTAGAAAACGGAAATAAATGCTGACAAACCAAAAAGCCGATTGGTATTTTTGGAGGGCAAATTAAATAATGTCGTTTAATATTTGCTTTCTATAGAAACACAGCAATGCTGTATTGACTGTTCAAATGTCCTGATGTGGAATTAACAAGAAAAATGAGTTCTCATAATCGTTTGACTTCTTTTTTTCTCTTATTTTAAATAAGTGCGCCATTGGTGACGAACTAACAAACACATGGTTTAAATCAGGGTGGTTATCCAATAAAAATGGAACAGAAATCACACTTTATTGCTTTATTCCGTGCTGAGAACATTCCCTGAACAAGATGGCGGCATCAATTCCGCTTTTCTCCTCCGGAGGGCGCTAAAATTCTGTTAAGGTTTCACCGAGAATTAAACTCGGTAATAACGTTCAACAAAAGGAAGCCTGGTACAAATGTTAAGCTTTGTTTACTCTTGTCAATCTCCATGTCCATAACTGCAGCTCTGGTGGCCGTCCTGGGTGTTGGGCTCGGTCCTGGGTGTTGGGCTCGGTCCTGGGTGTTGGACTCGGTCCTGGGTTTTGGGCTCAGTCCTGGGTGTTGGGCTCGGTCCTGGGTGTTGGGCTCGGTCCTGGGTGTTGGGCTCGGTCCTGGTGTTGGGCTCGGTCCTGGTGTTGGGCTCGGTCCTGGGTGTTGGGCTCGGTCCTGGGTGTTGGGCTCGGTCCTGCTGTTTGTCAGAGTGCTGTATAGCACAGTGCTGTGGAACAGTTGTCTGGGACCAGCCAGGGTCATGCCGGTGGAAACGGAGCCACGCTTCCTAACCCGACCCTGCAGGGCTCTTGTGACAGGAAAAGAACCGTTGTTGAGCCGCAGCAGACGTGTTTCTGCTCCGGATCTTTGGCAACGCAACAATCCTGTAAAGACACGTGAACA
The DNA here is from genome assembly GCF_003711565.1 of Takifugu flavidus. Classification (NCBI taxonomy): domain Eukaryota; kingdom Metazoa; phylum Chordata; class Actinopteri; order Tetraodontiformes; family Tetraodontidae; genus Takifugu; species Takifugu flavidus. Next base: position 15,101,703 of record NC_079525.1, read on the forward strand.
AAACCAGATTCTTTATTATACATCCAAAAGAGTAATGCAAATTGTTATCCACAGTGGTCCTCCATATATGTATATACACACCTAAAAATGATCTTTATTCAGTTAAAAACAAACCAACAAACTTTGTATCGTATCGTTAATTTTTTTATATATATATTTCTATTTCTGCATTTTTATCCTTATTGCTTTCACCAATAAGGATGCCTGATAAAAATTGTTTTTCACGCTAACAAAACCCTTTAAATTGAACTGAGACAGATTTATTCTGTAAACAATAATCGATATTTAGTAATAATAATTGCGTGCGTGTGCGTCACAACGGTGGTCAGCGCTGTCTCCTACTGCGCATGCGTGCGCCGAGCCGGATGAGGCCCAACTTCCGTTTCCTCTTGCGCACTTCTCCAACCCCAGATTTTCCTAAATAAAGCGGTACAGACGTTGTATTGTGAACATTTATGAGCTTTATAACGTTACGGTCGTGCTGACGGCGTTTCCGTTGGCAGAGACGTAGACGCGCGACTTCCGCCTTCATGCTCGTTGGCTGACGCATGCGCACTGCCCCCTCCCGAGGAACGGCGCCTCTCTGGTGTCGGAGCTCGCTGTGCGAACGTCACATCCATGTTCCTGTGTTTCTCCAGACATCCGGAGTCTGAATGCGTCCGTCCTCCTTGTAGTTAGCGGCGCGTTGGGTCCGGGACGATGGCTGTCGGGCCGAAGCCCTCTGCCCCCCTCTTCTAGCTCTCTTTGTGGATGCGTGTCGCTCCGTGACGTCAGACATCAGTGACAGCCGTCGGTGATGGACGCAGAGGAGGGCGATGTGCGGAGTGAGTGGCCCCTGCTGCTCTGGACCTCCGTGGCCGTCATGGTCCCGGTGCTGCTCACGCTGTGGTGCAGCGCGCAGCGATCCAAGTGGAAGAGCCACAGGAAGGAGTTCTTCCGCCAGAGCAAACACGGGTGGCACTACACGGACCTGTTCAGCAAGCCCACCTACTGCTGCGTGTGCTCGCAGCACATCCTCCACGGGGCTTTCTGCGACTGCTGCGGCGTGTGCGCGGACGAGCAGTGCCTGCGCCGGGCCGACCACAGCCTGGCCTGCAAGGAGATCATGGCCCCCTGCAGTCCGGATGGGTCCATGGAGCACCGCTGGGTCCGCGGAAACGTGCCGCTCGCCAGCTACTGCGCGGTCTGCAAACAGCAGTGCGGGACCCAGCCGAAGCTGTGCGACCTCAGGTGAGTCCAGGAGGTCACCTGACGCACCGAGCTGCTCCTCCGGACCGGAAGACTGAGCGTCAGGAGCTGCTCTTCCGGCCCAAATCTCAGAGTTTAGTTTAATGTGTGCATCAACTGTCACTCCTGATGCTTTTTGGTGCGTATTAGCAGCATGCTGCTGTGTGCTGCTGCACACGGCCGTGGCGGGGCTCCACCGTGCGTGTGCGTGTGCGTGTGTGGGACCCTGAGCTGGTTCTTCAGTTTGCTGGATAAATGTCACCGTGCAGAAAGCGTGCAGCCTCTCACGTAAACCTTCGGTGAGAGCTGTAATCCCCCCTCACCAGGCTGTGATGGCCGCCTGCCGCCCTAATGGGGCAGTTCGGCTGGTCTGGGGGCAGCTTGGCTGGTCTGGGGGCAGCTTGGCTGGTCTGATGGGGCAGCTGGGCTGGTCTGGGGGCAGCTTGGCTGGTCTGATGGGGCAGCTGGGCTGGTCTGGGGGCAGCTTGGCTGGTCTGATGGGGCAGCTGGGCTGGTCTGGGGGCAGCTGGCTGGTCTGATGGGTCAGCTGGGCTGGGCTGGTCTGGGGGCAGCTCGGCTGGTCTGATGGGGCAGCTGGGCTGGTCTGGGGGCAGCTTGGCTGGTCTGATGGGGCAGCTGGGCTGGTCTGGGGGCAGCTGGGCTGGTCTGATGGGGCAGCTGGGCTGGTCTGGGGGCAGCTGGGCTGGTCTGGGGGCAGCTGGGCTGGTCTGGGGGCAGCTTGGCTGGTCTGATGGGGCAGCTGGGCTGGTCTGGGGGCAGCTGGGCTGGTCTGGGGGCAGCTTGGCTGGTCTGATGGGTCAGCTGGGCTGGTCTGATGGGGCAGCTGGGCTGGTCTGGGGGCAGCTTGGCTGGTCTGATGGGGCAGCTGGCTGGTCTGGGGGCAGCTGGGCTGGTCTGGGGGCAGCTGGGCTGGTCTGGGGGCAGTGTCGGACCAGAGCTCCTCACAGCAGCATGAACAGCACGGTGTGTGTTCTTTAATGCCGGGACAATACTGTCATTTCTAATGACCCCTCCCCCCCCCCCCCCCCCCCCCCAGGTGTGTGTGGTGCCAGACCACAGTGCATGATGACTGCATGGACGACCTGGCCGATCACCTGTGTAACCTGGGCGAGTTTCACCACCTCATCATCCCGCCTCACTACCTCTACCACGTGAACAAGCTGCGGCGCAGACACCCTGAGGAGTACGCCAAGGTACCCCGGAGCCTCCGATGGCGCCCGTCTGAGCGGCGCCCGTCTGAGCGGCGCCCTTTAAAGCAGCGTTGCTGTGTCTGTGCAGTTGGCGCCGTCCCGCGGCAGCGGCTGGACGCCGGTTCTGGTCCTGGCCAACACTCGTAGTGGCAACAACATGGGGGAGGGGCTTCTGGGAGAGTTCCGCACCCTCCTGAATCCTGTTCAGGTCAGTCCAGAACTTTGTTCCTCTGATTGTTTGAGCGTCACCACAGAGGTCCGGGATGAGGACGAGGAGGCGACCCCTCCCCCCTCACCCATTACTCTCCCGCAGGTGTTTGACCTGTCTCGGTTGACCCCGTCCAAAGCGCTGCAGCTGTGCACCCTGCTGCCCCCCGGCAGCGTGCGGGTGTTGGTGTGCGGGGGCGACGGCACGGTGGGCTGGGTGCTGGACGCCATCGACTCCATGAAGCTGAAGGTTAATTAATTAATCAACTCGGCTTTTGCTCCTCAACGATCTTCGTGCAGTTTGTTTTACCTGGATCATCCTTCGGGTCTCTCCTCTCAGGGTCAGGACCCGTTTATTCCCCGGGTCACCATCCTGCCCCTGGGGACAGGAAACGACCTGTCCAACACTCTAGGCTGGGGGGCAGGGTATGCAGGAGAGATCCCAGTGGAGCAGGTTCTCCGTAACGTCCTTGAAGCGGAGGTGGTCAGAATGGACAGGTGAGGCGTTTGTTAATGGGTCACTCTTCTGGTTCTGGTTCTTCCGTCTAAATCGTTGAAGTAACGGAACCTCGTTTGCATTCTTTGTCCGCTCACGTGCAGGTGGAAAGTGCAAGTGGCCTCCAAAGGAGCCTACTTTCGTAAACCCAAGGTGAACAGGTGTTTTGTTGTTCCGCCTGTGTCTCGGGGCGCTCCGGCTGTTCACCTGAACACACCTGCTGCCTGTGCTCCTCAGGTTCTGTCCATGAACAACTACTTCTCTGTGGGCCCCGACGCTCTCATGGCGCTCAGCTTCCACACGCACCGCGAGAAAACGCCATCTTTCTTCTCCAGCCGCATCATCAACAAGGTGCGGCTCTCAGAACCTGCCTGGATATGAATGCAGGTTCTTCCGTGTCCTGGCGCCATGAAACGGGCAGAAATCCATCATTATTGCTAATAATCGCTCTATTTTCCAGGCTGTGTATTTCCTCTATGGCACCAAGGACTGCTTGGTACAGGAATGTAAGGATCTGGATAAGAGGATAGAGGTAAGGGACTTGGGTCCATGTGGGTCGAAGGTTATTCCAAACTACGTTTTTATGGTCTATTATTTTAAATATATTGAGTTTTGGTCAGACGGTCACTCGTTACTGGTCATAACAGGTGAGACACCTCAGACGTCCTCCAGGAGACGTATCAGAGCATCTTGGGTAATAAATGAAATAACAGTTTTATTTTGTTCCTTTGCGTAACAGCTGGAGCTGGATGGAGAGAGGGTGGACCTGCCCAGTTTGGAGGGCATCATCGTTTGTAACATCAGCTACTGGGGTGGGGGCTGCAGACTCTGGGAGGGCATGGGGGATGAACCGTGCCCACCCACCAGGTAAGAGCCCCTCAACACGTCGGGGCTGTGAGCAGGTCTGAGACACACTGGTCTCTGCAGGTTGGACGATGGCCTGCTGGAGGTGATGGGGGTCTTCGGGTCCTTCCACTGTGCCCAGATACAGGTGAAACTGGCCAATCCTGTACGACTGGGACAAGCTCACACCGTCAGGGTGAGACCGCCGGACCATCAACACGCCTCCCTCCGTTTGTGGCCGTCGATGGCATGAACATGTGGTGTGGTCACTGATCTCGTTGCAGCTGCTGCTCAAGAGCTCCAAGATGCCCATGCAGGTGGACGGGGAGCCGTGGGCCCAGGGTCCCTGCACCATCACCATCACCCATAAGACCCAGGCCCTCATGCTGTATCACAGCGCAGAGCAGACAGACGACGACGACGATGGATCCAGCGCCTCTGAGACGGAGAGCGCCACGCCCCAGGACTCTCCCAGGCCCCCGGCCTCCAGAACCACCCACATCTGAAGTGAATCTAAAGTTCTTCGTCTTGTTAATACTGAGCTGCAGAGCTGTCCGGGGCCGATGCAGCTGGGCCGGGATCAGCAGGGAAGCGTCCCTCAGAGGAGGACCGGCTGGTCCAATCAGCACAGTCGCCCATTATTGTGGTAGAATAACGCTGACCTGTTGTGTATCGCTCACTGCTGATGTCATCTGCTGCTCGTCGTCACTGTAAACCCTTCAGGTCGCTCCTGGAAATGCTTCTTGTTTACCCCTTTTCTGCACTGATGTGTGAGCAGACTGCTGAAACCTCCGAGTGCCCCCGTTGGGGCAGGGGCAGAATACAGGCGCCGTCCTGTCACCGCCCCCTTTACCCTGCTGTTGGTCTGTCAGGTGGATCCTGCGGGGGCGGAGCGAGGCCACCAGCACCAGTTTAGCTGTGAGTTTAAGATGTGTAACCTTTCATTCCTGTCGGGCTGTTCCACTGTTGGTTTGAGCCACGCTAGCAGCGCTTTATTCTGAATAATCACCACTGGATTAGTCTGTCCCAGCAATCAAGACTGAAGGTTCTGAACCTGCTAACTTCACCTCTCTATAACCTGTGCATACCCAATACAGAACTTCCATCCTACAGGGTCCAGAGGAGGTTCAAATGAGCTTCTGCAGGTGGGGGACACGTCTAAGGGAGGTTTCTGAGTCACATGTTGGATTGGGACGCCGATGATGATGATGATGATGATGATGATGTGGAGCTTTTTGACCTGCTGGCAGACCTGGATTGTTCTGATGTAGTGCTGCAGAATGCTTTAACATTTGTGTCCAATATCCAGCAGCAGCATTTTGTGTTTGGTGTTGAGCGTCGTGCTGCTTTTTCTGTTGCTTTCGTGTCTGGAGGAGCGACGTTACTGATGCTGAAGCCATTGTCAATCAGGAAGGAAGTAGAATCCCACTGAATGTAACAGGACTGAGGTTCTCATAAATATTTTCCTAAAGAATCCACATGTCTGAGTGTTAATAACATAAACGGTCATAAATCACAAGCTTGGTGCTTCTACGTGAACGCCTCAACGGAGCTGCTGGAAATCCAAATGCATGAAGCAGCCTTGTGTCCCAGTGTGACGTAAAGAGCAGGAAGCGGACGCTGTGTGGATTAGAAATAGATTTTATTGAGAGGGAATGATTCATCTGCCAGTGTAAACAGCTATTTAAGACACTCATTACAGCAAAGTAGATCGGACGTGCACACCCCGCCCCTGATAGATTTACTACGAGAGTTAAAAATACTTCACACAACTGAAGCAGACACACGTTTCCTAAGGTTGGTGGCATCAGCGAACCTCCACAATGACGTTTAGGACCAGTGGCAGAAGGTTCTGGAACTCTGCCTGCCCACAAAATCTTTGTCAGAGGCCAAAATGTGCCTGAAGAGCTTCACGTCAATGATTAATAGGCTGCGATGCTCTTTGTGTGTGAACATTGATCTCCACAGCTCAAACTGTGGAGGATCAGCTGGAATCTGCTGATGGCGGCGTCATCGCTTACGTGAGCAGCGGTTGGGTGGATACCTGGAGAACCTGTAGGCTGATCAGGTTGAATCCCAATGTGTCCCACATGTGTCCCGATTCTCCGCTAGGTTGAAGCGAAGGGGTAGAGAAGCCTTCCCCGATACGCCGCGCCCATTAACATTGCTCCTATGTATGCACGGAGCGAACCCAGGGCCGGACAGGCCTCACGATGAAGGACCCCCAGAAGGGCACCATACCGTCCAACTACCGGCCCATAACCTGCCTCAGCGCCACATGGACGCTCCCATCAGGCATCAGAGCGGCTAAGATCAGCAGGATCATGGATCCATACACGAGCAGAGGCAGAGGCAACAACACCAGGTCACCGGGTCAACAGGGCAGTCGCCCAGGACCGTAGGACGGGACACCAACCTGTGCACTGCCTGGATTGGTTACAGGATTACCTGTGATTACCTGTGATTACCTATGATTACCTATGATTACCTGTGATTACCTGTGATTACCTGTGATTACCTGTGACCCAGTGCTGCACACATGGATACTGGAGTGCCTGAAGCTGTATAACATCAACAGGACACTAAGAGTTCATCCAGGACTCCATGAAGCTGTGGAACACGACTCTGGAGGCCAACTCAAAGCCAATTGCACGGGTGAGCATCAGATGTGGCAAATACCAAGGAGATGCCCCCCCCCGCTGTTCTGCATAGGCCTAAACCCCCTCAGCCAGATCATCACCAGGAGCAGCTATGGGTACCAGTTCCTAAGTGGAACAACCATCAGCCACCTCCTCTACATGGACGACATCAAGCTGTATGCCAAGAACCAGCGTGACATCGAGTCCCTGATTCACCTCACTAGGATCTACAGCAGGGACATCGGGATGTCATTCGGACTAGATCGATCAATCAATCAATCAATCAAATCAATCTTTATTTATACAGCGTCTGTTACAACCAGAATGGTCTCTAGACCCTCTCCAGAATCCCAGGGCCTGACCCCAGACAAGCAACAGGGCAGGAAAAACTCCCCTTTAACAGGAAGAAACCTGGAGCAGGACCAGGCTCATGTAGGGAGGGGGGACCCTCCTGCTGATGGTATCTGGATGATAAGATCCAGCCCCTAAACACCTCCGCCCTGCTGGCATATTACCCTGGGAGAGATCCAAGCCAGTACATCAAGGCAAGGAAGCTCCTCAACACGCTCAGAGGGTTTCACCCTAAATCCAGCGTCCTGAGGCTGGACACGGAGAGGAAGGAAGGGGGCCGAGGACTCGTCGGGACCCATCCAGCGTCCTGAGGCTGCTGATGGATTCCAGCGGTGCCTCAGAACAACATGAGTTTCTCCCCAAAATGCAGATTTCCGTGGGCCTAATTTCCAACCGCCTCAGAACCGCAGCACCCTGATCAGTAGCAGAAGGAAATGATCAAACCTCCACCTTTACATTTTAGAGATCGGGTGATTCTTTGAGGCTGGATAATAGACAAAAATCGCTATTTAGATTTTTATGGATGCGGTAAGCTGAAGCCATCAAGGCAGAGAGAAGTGAATCAGAAGCATAAATGAGATTTATTTCATCTTCGATCACTGTAGACGCCAGTTTTAACGGGCTGGGAGGATCAAGATGGTAAACAGGTAAAGCCTCGAGACGTGTGTGCCCCCCATGACCCAAGAACATGCACCCCCTCAGACCAAAGCTGCCACAGGTGCCTCCAGCCCCGTTGAGCTCTCCCAAACAAGAGCAACAAGCTTTTGCCACGTGGTCACAAATCTAACGGCCGTAAAGCAGAAACATCATTAACGTGCTCATCTGCAGGATCTCAGAGCAGAACTGGGTCCCTCAACAAGGCAGAAGAAGCACTTCTGTAGCACACGAAGCCACAATGGCGCCGAGACGGCAGCAGAAAGAAGCCAGTTCCTGCCATGAATGTCAGGCATCAGTCAGCTGGGGGGAAACGGGCTTTTAAAGCCCCAGCAGCGATAGGTGGGCAGAGCTCAGCACTGAAGGTTCATGTGTACCTGGAAGCATGAGAGCCACTGCACATCACAGCAGGGTCTTTCATGCTCTTTCTAGAAGTTTCTGTGCATTAAGAGACTCTCCGCTGTCCTGATTCACTGTTAAAGAGATAAAAGGAAGCCCCCCCACCTTCTGCTCAGACCTCACTCCTCTAATAATGACACCACGTTCATGGAAGCAGAGCCGGATTTATCAGTGGGAGGGAGATAAATGCTGCACCCAACAGATCCTTGGTGGCTTTTCCTGAACCTTTGATTGGACGGGATTAGACTGGAGAAAAGAACGTCTTCATAGGAATGTTATGGGAATAAGCAGGAGTGTATGTGGGGGGGTTAATCCCGTATTCCCATTATCTAAATCCTTTCCTAAACTCATTAAAAGAGCCGAGGCGCGAATCTCGACGAACCTAAAGTTCGTTTAACGTTTGACACCAACTAGGGCTGCTGGTCAAAATGCTCGGGCTTGATCGGGTATTTTATCATATGTATTTTAGTTTCTTTGTACAGTGTGAGCAAAAACTAGCAGAAACGTTAGCCGGCAAAGGTTAGCATCTGCTAGCATGTGCGCGCCATGCCTACAGGCGGCGTAGAGACAGGGACGAGCCACCGGGGAAAACCCAGAAAGCTGGATACACGGCTTTAGCAAAGTGGAACACGAAGGAGTGGAAGGGGGTGGCTTTGTGGGCTACATTATAAAATGTGGCAGTGCCCCCTTCGCAGTCCAACAGAACCCCCACACATTTGGGGTGGGTGTTCTCCAACACGGTCTCGTTGGTGTCATGCCAAGCCGACAGCTTATTATTCAACCACTCGATGCACCAGGAGACGGAATTGCGGCCCAGTCGGCTGGACAGACCTCCGCGATCGATGTCTTGGTAAGTTAAGCCGATGCCAATGAAGTTGTTGCTACTGAGCAGAACCTCCCAGTAATGTCGGCCGGTGTTGAACCCGGTAGAGCCCAGGACCTGGGAGCAGACGGTGAAGCGCTGAGGGCAGTTGGGGTAGTTGAGTGGCTGATCTGCCACAGTGGCCCTGGTGAAGCCGTCGCTCATCACGATGCGTTTATTGGCTGTCGTCCGATCCAGAGTCAGAGTTCTGGCGTCTGGTGAGGATGGAACAGAAGAGTCACAGCAGAAACTTCTCCCAGAACGTCCTACACACAGTTAAAACTGTTCAAATCTACTCTGATCCTAAAGAGACTGGAACACTGTCCGGGAGACACAGCGGGTTCTATTGTTCTGCTGAACATGCATCACCGTCGTGGCATTTGGGCTCTTTTAGTGGGACACAGAGGAGCCGCTGTATTAGCCATAAACAGCATGGCTGCTGGGCTACGTGGCCCCGCCCCTTATTGAACTGGGCTGTGCTGGTGCCGAGTTAATGTTGCTAATGTTGGGCCATCAAGGTTGGTGTGAGTCCAGGCCTCCATACTTACATTTCAGGAGTTCATGGCGATCCTTGACAGAAGTTATATCTAGAGCCTCCTGAGGTCCTTCAACAAGAAACAAAACTAGCATCAGTTTAGAAAGAAAGATGCTCGGCTAATTCACATTTCTCATGACTATTTACATTTAAAGTGGAGGCGTGAGTCTTTACCTGCTCCCAGTTTGGAGGCTGAAGCAACATGAAGACCTGATAACATCTCCTTCATGTTCAAAAGGTTCTCCATTGACTTGCTCAGATCCTTCTTCACTGCATCCCAGCATGAGCGACAGGTTGGTTCAGACATGCAGACAACACAGACGGAAGACATGGAGGAACCAGTAGCTGCTGTGGCGTCAGCAGGGACGTGAACAACGTGAGAAGCTTCAGCTTTTGTACCGTCATCGTTTCCTTACTTTGTTTATTCTTCTTTGCTGCTGCCTTGGCTGGAGGAACTGAAGTGCTCTTTTCTTCTGCAACACCTGTGGATAAAAGAGCAAAATCTGGATGTTCTTACTCTGGTGTTTCACCTCTGCTCCCTCCTCTTCCCTCCGGCTCCTCAGAGCCGATTATGTGACCTGATTTCTGGCTTCAGGATTCAGACGTTACAGCCTGAACTGCCATCAGGAGCATACCAGCTGTTTTGAGTCTCCCCAGTCTGGCCTCCGGGGTCATTTTGAAGCTCTCGGTCAGAAACTGATTGAGCGAAGTAGCAAAATCCTTCGACAGTTTCACGTTTGGGGAGTCCAGGTTGATGCGAGGGGTGTGGGGGTCGAACTTTGCCGCTGAAGGGAGGTCAAAAGAAGCCTGTAAGGAAACGGATGCAGGTGGAGCAACAGTTATTCCCACGTGACTGGAGCAGTGACGCTGACTCAAGCTCAGCAGACGTGCACACCAACGTGTAGCAGCAGCACAAGCCTCCCTTCATTCCCTCAGTCGTGTCCAAATGCACAATCATCAACACTCATTTGCTGGTACCTGCAGAAAAGCCAAGGTTTGAGGCTCTTTCAGAACACTCTGGATGTGCTCTTTAGCTTTGCTGATGGTGCTGATGTTCGAAGTGAACTTCTTCATTAGAGTCTTGATCTTGACGTGGCCGTTCTGCACCTCATGGTCCACAGCAAGCAGAGCGTTCTGCTCCTCCTGGGTCAGCATGTCCCTGATCCGCTGGTACTCAGCGGCCAGGGCCTTCTTGGTGCTGGTGGCAGAGTTCTACAGGAGGAGCATCCATCAGTGCAGGAAGGAGCCAGTTGGGCAGCATCATCATCATCATCATCATCATCATCATCACTGTGCTTACCTGCAGGCTCTCTGGTAACGTGCTCATTTCACTGATGACCTTTTCGTTCTGCACACGCTTCTTGTCCAAGAAATCTAACTGGTCCTTAAAATATTCCTTTAAATACAGATGAACTCAAATGAATGCAGGCAAGGTTCAAATATGTGACTCAGCACGAGGCTGTATGACACGGCCAGCAGGTGGCGATCAAAGCTAAGTGGTAGTGCTAACTCCTGAAATAGGTGTTTGGATCAGAATAAAGGTCTAACAACGTTAGAATAAAGGTCTAACAACGTTAGAATAACTGTCTAACAACGTTAGAATAAAGGTCTAATAACATTAGAATAAAGGTCTAACAACGTTAGAATAAAGGTCTAATAACGTTGGAATAAAGGTCTAATAACGTTAGCATAAAGGTCTAATAACGTTAGAATAAAGGTCCACCAACGTTAGAATAAAGGTCTAATAACGTTAGAATAAAGGTCCACCAACGCTAGAATAAAGGTCCACCAGCGTTAGAATAAAAGTCTAATAACGTTAGAATAAAGGTCTAATAACGTTAGAATAAAGGTCTAATAACGTTAGAATAAAGGTCTAATAATGTTAGAATAAAGGTCTAATAACATTAGAATAAAGGTCTAATAATGTTAGAATAAAGGTCTAATAACGTTAGAATAAAGGTCCACCAACGTTAGAATAAAGGTCTAATAACAACGTTAGAATAAAGGTCCACCAACGTTAGAATAAAGGTCTGATAATAACGTTAGAATAAAGGTCTAATAACAACGTTAGAATAAAGGTCTAATAACAACATTAGAATAAAGGTCTCACAACATTAGAATAAAGGTCCACCAACGCTAGAATAAAGGTCTAATAACGTTAGAATAAAGGTCTAATAACGTTAGAATAAAGGTCTAATAACGTTAGAATAAAGGTCCACCAACGCTAGAATAAAGGTCTAATAACGTTAGAATAAAGGTCTAATAACGCTAGAATAAAGGTCTAATAACGTTAGAATAAAGGTCTAATAACAACGTTAGAATAAAGGTCTAACAACGTTAGAATAAAGGTCTAATAACGTTAGAATAAAGGTCTAATAACAACGTTAGAATAAAGGTCTAATAACAACATTAGAATAAAGGTCTCACAACATTAGAATAAAGGTCCACCAACGTTAGAATAAAAGTCTAATAACGTTAGAATAAGGTCTAATAACATTAGAATAAAGGTCTAATAACGTTAGAATAAAGGTCTAATAACAACGTTAGAATAAAGGTCTAATAACATTAGAATAAAGGTCTAATAACGTTAGAATAAAGGTCTAATAACAACGCTAGAATAAAGGTCTCACAACGTTAGAATAAAGGTCTAATAACGTTAGAATAAAGGTCTAATAACAACGTTAGAATAAAGGTCTAACAACGTTAGAATAAAGGTCTAATAACAACGTTAGAATAAAGGTCTAATAACGTTAGAATAAAGGTCTAATAACAACGTTAGAATAAAGGTCTAATAACGTTAGAATAAAGGTCTAATAACGTTAGAATAAAGGTCTAACAACGCTAGAATAAAGGTCTAATAACGTTAGAATAAAGGTCTAATAACGTTAGAATAAAGGTCCACCAACGCTGGAATGAAGGTCTAATAACAACGTTAGAATAAAGGTCTAATAACGACGTTAGAATAAAGGTCTAATAACGTTAGAATAAAGGTCTAATAACGTTAGAATAAAGGTCTAACAACGACGTTAGAATAAAGGTCTACCAACGTTAGAATAAAGGTCCACCAACGTTAGAATAAAGGTCTAATAACGTTAGAATGAAGGTCCACCAACGCTGGAATAACCAAACCTGCGCATCGTTTTGAGGACGATGAATCTAAGGTTCAGCCTTCATTGAAGGTCAAATTCAGGTGAAACGGTCATTTGGTGCCGATGTCCCGACTCACCTTCTTGAGGTTCCTCTGCTTCTCAGCAGAGATGAAGCTGCAGCCTTTGTGGTCCTGCTGGAGGCACAGGCTGCAGATCACTTGGCCATGCTGACTGCAGAAGAACTCCATCAGTTTATGGTGGTTCTGGCAGGTCCACTCAAACAGGTTCCTGACCGGTTCAACCAGCGGGTGGAGAGAAAACACGGGGTTCATCCGATGAGGCTTCAGGTGCTCCTCACAGAAAGAGGCCATGCAGGTCAGGCAGGTCTTGGACGCTTCCGTCTCCATACAGGTGTCACACAGGATGACGCCGTCCTTCTCTACTTTGGTGGGTTCTCCAGACAGTTTAGCCTCCGTCTTGTCGGCCATCTTGGAGCTGAAGCTCTCCACGATGGTGCTGAGGACGGTGTTCTTCTTCAGGTCTGGTCTGGTGGGGAAGACGGCCCGACACTGGGGGCAGCTGAAGCTGCTGCAGTCTGCCCAGGTCAGCAGGAGACAATTGTTGCAGAAGTTGTGTCCACAGGGGACGGTGACGGGACAGTCGAAGGTGCTCAGACAGATGCTGCAGGACAGATCCTCCTCCAGCTGCAACAGCCCGGCCATGACGTCACTTCCGGTGGGCAGCAGGAGAAACGAAACCTAACTGAACCGGGAAAACGAAAGTAAGACGTCACGTCGAGTTTAACCTGTCTGACATCGGAACAAAGATAATGTGGCGGCGAAACAGGGTCAGATGAACTGAGAACTGAGTCCGGAACTAGTCTGGAACTAGTCTGGAACCATCTCAGTAGCTGTGGGAAAGTCGCGGAAATCCCGTCAAGCAGCCAAAGTCACGAACACGAATAAGGAAGCGACAGAAGAGGCGACAGCAAATGTTGCACAGTACCGGTACCTTCAGCGCTGGCGACGAGGGACAAATGGGGGGTGATTCTGCCCGTTTGGGGTAACCAGAGACGGAACCAGACCCGGACCCAGAGACAGACTCAGCACGGCCGACACCGAGAGCGCGTCTAACCCGTTCTCTCTCGCTGCGTCACTCCTCTCTCTCTCTCTCCCTCCCTCTCTCTCTCCCTCCCTCCCTCTCTCTCTCACTCCCTCCCTCTCTCTCTCTCTCCCTCCCTCTCTCTCTCTCTCCCTCCCTCTCTCTCTCACTCCCTCCCTCTCCCTCCCTCTATCACGCGCTATCCGCGTGCTGGGAGTTTGCTGGGAGTTTGTGAGTGTTTTCCCCGACTACCTCCCCCTCTTGGCGGTGTGTCTGCCCCATCATCGGGGGGGTTGCTGCAGTCTGGCGGAGGGTTCGTCGTATTTTACGGCGGGGGTGGCGTCCTCGGGGACGGGTGCGGGTCCAACCCGACCCGTCTGTGCCGGTGGAGGAGGTTCTCCTGGAGACCAGGTGGGACACGCTCACCTGCCCTGCGCCTCCAGGATGAACAGGGGGTGGTGGTGGCTGAGTCGGTGGGGAGGGGGTGACGGTGAATGGCGCGTACCTGCAGGTGTCGCCCTCCACTCGGGTCACCGGCCCAGGTGTTCCCCCGTTTATCCCTAATGAGGCTCTGGAGCTGCAGCGGTTCGGGAAGGTGGCGGCCGCTGAGCCCGATGGAGGAGGGGGCTCTAGCGGACAGGAGCAGCGGAGGAGGAGCAGCCAGGAGCTCAGGGGGTCAGTGGTGACCAGGGTCAGGCTGCTGGGGTGCAGCTCCCTGATCAGCCAGTTGAGATGCTGGGTGTTGATGAGCTAAGTTGGCCATATGGAAGACCAGGAAGGACCTGGCGAGAGGTCAGGGGTCAGAGGAAGTGGTGGTCATGATGACTGGACTGCTGGCAGCTCGGCTCAGGGTGGAATTTAATTTCTATAAACTGACAGAACAAATTAGTCCGTTTGAAGACATCAGGGGAGCGAGAGAGGTCCTGTGTTTACTGAGGGAAAATCGTTTGATTTTGAAGGTCTCCAATGTCTCCCTCTGAAATGTGTAAATGTAAATAATACATGTAAATAAAGGTGTTGTTAAAAATCTAATCTCTGTCTCCATCTCTGCCCACCTTTGCATCTCTTGCGTTTAAAGGTTTCCGTTCAAAGGTTTTATGTTGTTGTTGAGTCAGTGTTTAACCTTTAACCAGCTCGTCCTCTCTAAACATCCCTGGAACTGGAACCGCCTCCTACTGCAGCCACTTTTGCACACACTTCAGGCGATAATTCACATTGATTTTATTATTTTATTCAGACTTGTAAAGTAAAATTCAGTATTAAGATGAAATGCAAGAAAAATACAGATGTGGCGTAGAGTCAGTGTGGAATATTTTCCTGAAATGAGCCCAGAGATTATCACAAGGAGAGTTGCTGCTGTCGCTCCAGTTTCTGCTCCAGTTTCTGCTGTTGTTGCTGCGGTTTGAGTCTCTGCAGCTGCTGCTGCTGCTGTTGCTGCTGTTGCTGTTGCTGCTCCGAGGCCTTTAAGAGGCCTGGGTGTTGTTGTGCCCGGCGTTGTAGGCCTCAGTGAGCTTCTCTAGGTCTCTCAGTAGTCGTGCAAACTGTTCCTCCTGTTGGAACAGAACGCAGGAGTCATCTAACATGATCTAGCATCACAGTTGCTACTGGTTTCACTCCTGAAGGTTAGCAGAGCTTTAATTCTGAATTATGAGGTGAATCGTTCGTTTGTCTCACCAGGACACTCATTCGCTCGGCTGCTGCAACGGCGACGCTCAGCTTCCGCTCATCTTCCTCCTTCTCCTCTTCAATCACACCCAGTCTGTGAGAAGAGAAAACAAACTCAGAAAAACTGGAACATTTTCACGTTCGTATTCTTGATTTCTAAAGTTGTACCTAAAGGTGGCGCTAGCAAGCTGCTCTTCTTTAGCAGCCAGGAGGTTCTGGAGGTCCCTAACCTCAGCCTGCAGCAAAGCATTCTGGTCCTGACTCTGGTTAATGAAGTCTTCCAGACGCTTTGCCATGTCCAGCTCACGTTCAGTCACCTGCTCTATTCCCAGACGCAGCTCCGAAAGCTCTTGTGCGTGCTAGTTCGTGGATTAAAGCTTTGATGAGGACTGACTCTATATTTAATTAATGATTTAGAACTTGTGTTATGAGATGAGACGTACCCTGTCCAGGACATTCAGCTGCTCGTTCTCGGTCTTCCTCTCGCTGGACTCCCTGTTCTGACTGACTTTAATCCAGGGAACTGGTTCATGCGCGCGTTTGACACTCCCAGACTGGATCAACAACAGAGGTATGAATGACAGTAATAAGAAGGAGGCACAGTAGTCGAACGAGAAGTGTTCATTCCCAGGCAAACTCACTGATTTGGGGGATGTGATACATGGCTGATGCGTTTCTGACTCTTGTTCCTGGTCAGCTGTTGGAAGAGCCTCAGAACTTGTCTGCCTCTTCAGGAGATGTCTGGGGTGACCTGGACGTCTGTGTGGAGCACTCTGGGTTCTTGTCACTGGTTTCCTCTGTCTCATACTCCTCCTCCTAACAAGCAGGTTCCACAAATGTCAGAACGATCGAGTGCAGCACCAGCTTATCTCCTGACTGTGCAGGGGTGAAAAATAATACCAAATCGAAAGCTACGTTCTAATATTCTAATCAAGTCTAAAGCGAGGAAGTGCCAGAACACCCCCAGAGCACATAGGGCCCAGGGGGTTTGAAATAATAACGTTTGAAATAATATTGACAGACCCAAAATGTTTATGTAGGAATTACTTTTACATAGATGTAAGGCCGGTATGAGCAGGAACTCATGCCAGGAACCTATGAGGACTCAATTAGAAAACTATTATTTGAAGAAGTGTCCTACCCATCGCGCGTCACCTTGGCCTCACAAGTAAGCTGTTGAAGTGAGGGATGATGAGGGCTGTAGTCCCTCAGGTCTTTAGGAGCAATGTACTCTGGTTTGGTTGTTTGACTGCAAAAGAACCCTCAGCTGAGTAAGGTGTGGCACCGTAGTGCAGGAGTACAGTAGAGCATATGCTTGAGACGTACCTCATAACTTTGATGTGATGAACCTCAGGGCCCAGGCAATCTGTAATCTGGTTCAAAATTAAAGGCAGAGGATGGAGCTTGTCCACTGTATCCTGAAAAAAAGACGATGCTTAACTACTCTTAATTTGAAAGAAGACGGTGCGTAGCTCTTTGTACTAATGTAACGCTCAATAACTACAACTAATTGTCAATTGTTCCATTCAGAATTTATTAACAAAACTCTATACAAGCGAATGTAACTGTATGAAAACCTTCTTCAGTACCATGAAAACCGCCTTGATCAGCGAACAAAGGCACAGACCAGATGTGCTAAAGAGCCAGCAAGTGACCACCCATGGAAGCATGTGACCACCGATGAGGTGGAACCTGCACAAGCTGCTGTCCTACCTGGTCTCGCTGGTAAATAATGTCTACTAGCAGGCCGTGCAACACGGCCAGGCGCAGAGGTAGGTCCACATAGCCATCAAAAGAAGTCGTCGGGATCTCGGAGTCCAAACTCGAGACCGTTTGTAGAAAGACCCGCATCCCATCCCAGTGCTGCTGCAGGAACTCGTTCATGAAGAGCATGTACTCCTCCTTCTCCCCAAACCTGAATCAGAACCAAAGAAGTTTACCAAATGACTTCTGTTGAGTTGATGAAACACCAGGACGTTGGTTTTTGAGCCCGTGGAAGAACTCACAGGGTGAAGTTGGCCAGGTTCTGAATGACTTTGGCCGTGAGGGTGAGCGTACGCAGGGTGTTCGGCTCTGGGTAAGGCTGCGTCAAACCAAAGAGAGAAGGGCTAAGGATCGCTGGACAAAGGAAGCGAAGGAAGAGGGAAGCGGAGATGAGACGCTGGCCAATCTCTGGTCTACCCTGGTCTTCACAAAGCTCCCCCCAGCTGGAGAAGATCTTGTTTAATTCTTCAGGAAATGGTCTGAAAGCACAAAATAACGCATCAACAACTCCGGGAATGTTCAACGCTTGACCGGGACAGTTTGGCTTGATGGCACCTTCTGGCTCACCCCTGTATGGAAAGAATCTTTTGCACCACCTCCTCACAGGCGTCCATCAGGTGCTTCTGGTTGTTTGAAAGTTCAGCCGCACTACACTTACGTGGGTCCACCTCGCAATTCTCCCCCGAGGCATAAAGGCGATTGATAAAATCTCCTGCATTCATGATAAAAGAGCAGATTTTAGAGGAAAGAAGCAGATTTTATCATCACGTCTAAAGTGTCCTACCAAGGGTATCGATGAGGTACTTCTGGCCAACCAGCTTCATGTAATCATCTATGGCTTTAGTGGCCAGTGTGTTCTCTCTGAAGATCAACGCCTCCTTCTGTCCGAGACGCTCCACCTCAGCACCGCCCAGGTCGATCAGGAACTCCTGAAGCAGGTCATTACGTTTAGCTGTGGAATCTGAATATGTAACAACCGTGGTATTATGAAGCATCACCTTGGCTTTTCCAATGCTCTGCAGCATGTGCACCAGTGCTCCAGCCATCTCCTCTTTCTCCTTCACATTCAGAAGAGGCTCCAGACATCTGCACATCTCCACATAATCCATTGTTAAATATTCGGCAAACTCTTTGTACTTCTCCATTGGCAGCACTTTCAGATTCTGGAAACGAGCCTTAATCCGGAGTGAAGCCTGTGGCCCCAAAAGGTCTTTGCTCCCCGTTGAAGCTGGGGCTTTGTATGGAATGATGGGGTACCACTTTTCCTGATATGCTCGTCCTCGGATCTCATCCAGAGGTATGGCCACGCTGCCTAGAGGGTGGAAGCTAGCCTCTTCTCGGGAGTGACGCTTTTTCTTGGGGTCTTCTTCGCGGAAGAGGTGCAGGGTGATTTGAGAGATGCAGGGCAGGTTGTCAAGCTCAAACAATTCACCCCAGAACAACTGACAGCCTCCAGCCGCCCCTCCGCCTGCCACCAGACCTCCCGAAGCCCCGGCAGTGGCCTCTCCCACCAGGCTGGAGCGGTGCGAGGGCTTGCCAACGGCCCGGCTGGTGGTGCGAGCAAACAGGGTCCCATCCAGGTGCAGCTCACAGTAGTAGCGGCGCTTGGCAGGAAGATCTTTGGCTTCATTCACCCACAGACTGAGAGAGTTTTCTGTGCGCTCAACATTATCCTGTGGACAGGCACACGTTTGACCCTGTTTGGTAGCTTTTCGAGCTCACACGAGCTTGTTGGAACCAATTCTGCCTCACCTTGTTGGGCTGAGCGGCCCGCCTCAGGTCTTCGATCCAACGGTCCCGCTCTGCAGCAGAGGAGCAGCCGAAGCAGTGGGTGTTTTCAGAGCTGATCACCTGGAGAGCAGCACAATGACTAATGACTGCAGGACGAGGAAGACTCCTGTTGGCTCTCCACACGTTCAACAACCCAGTTTCTACCTCAAAGCAGTACTTCTCCCCAAGAATGGAGCTGTGGACCGGTCTGATGACAGTGCTGGAGTCTGCACTCAGGTCCAGACTTCCAAAAGCACTGATGGGAATAGATACCGACTCTCTGGATCCATGGTGCCTGTACAACACAAGGAAGCAGGTCCAAGTGTTCCGTTTCTGGCCCAAATCGATTGGAATAACAAAAGTATACGAACCAGTAATATGTATTTACATGTTTAAGGTGTGAACAATCGATATTTTATGGGTGATCATAAATAAATGTTATTTTTTAGATAAAGTCAGAGCTTCATCCTGGGCCGGGTCGCAGAGGTGCCCAGACTCCCCCGGCACCAGAAGCTTCCTCGTTTTCCTGTGATCTACCTCTCAGTTCCTCATCCTACCCCTAAGAGAGCGAATCTGTGATCTGGTCCTTTCGATCACTGCCAAAGTTCGTGAGCATAGCCGGTAAATTGCTCTTTCTTCGCCACTACGCTCCGGCACATCGAGCGCAGAACTGACGAAACAAACCTGCTTCCTTTGTTGAGTCCCAGAGCGCCGGCCTGACTGCTGCCGCTCCTCTTGGCCCTGTTCTCCAGACGCCTCTTGATCAGCGCCTGCGGGGGGAGAGTCACTCGACCGTCAGAGAGAGGAGAGCTTACGGAGCGGCGTGTGTCGGACACACTCACCCTCACGCCGCCATCCTGATTCTTGGCTCGCGGACCTCCAGGTGCACCCATGTGGTCAGGACTACACTCTAATCACACACACACACACACACACACACACACACACACACACACACACACACACACACACACACACACACACACCGGCATTGATACTGAGACCCATTTAAATTAGTTTCATTTCCAAAGTACCAGTTTGAAACCAGTCCTCTCATTTCTGATGGATAACATAACAGCAGTATATTTATTGAGCTAAGCTAGTTATCGTTAAGTTATCATTAGGAAATGGCCTGGTTAGATCTGTCCAGCATCTTTTTAACTCTACGTTTAAACAGCATCAGACGTAAATCAGCATTTTTCTTCTGTCTTTCACTGCCTTCCTTCTTACCCAGCGCCCCACCACACACGATCCAGCGTCTAAAGCCCATGGTTGAGTCCACCGTGGAGCCTCTCTGCTCGTGTTAATGCCTTCAAGGTTGTCTGTCAGAACTGGCAGCAGTTTCTCACTTACCCTAACCCTCCTCCACACCCACAGAGCCATGATGTTATCTTCTCCAGAAATGTAGAGGAAGTCATTTGACAACCACTCTCATGCGTAAACATCCAGCTATTTCCTCTCTTGCTGTCTTTAGTGACGACCCGAATGTAGCCGATGTCGCTGCTGCAGCTCTGATGATGTTCGAGACATGTTTGTGTGTGTGTGTGTGTGTGTGTGTGTGTGTACTGACCTGCATCGTCCACTAGATTCTGCAGGCTGAGGTTCAGCACACAGCTGCTGACACGGGTTCTGGTCCACATCATTGGCTAGGAAACACACACACACACACACACACACACACACACACACACACACACACACACACGCACACGTACATAAATGAAAAATGACTGAAAAAGGGTGTGTGTGTGTGTGTGCGTGTGTGCGTGTGTGTGTGTGTGCGTGTGTGCGTGCGTGCGTTTTCAGGTATTTCAGTACCTCTTCCTCTGGTGAAATCAGGATTTGTCCGTCCTCGAGGACACAGTTGGTGATGTCCCACAGTGGGACATCCTGTGCGGGGGCCCATTGCAACCTCGGGAGTGTGCAGCTGGTTTGTGCGACTGACGATGCCTCGTTTTCATCTGTGACACACACACGGACCCACGCACTACAGTTATTACTACGTGTCATAAAAAACGGTGGAATTGAAGCTAATTACAGGCACCCTGCTGATAATTACATTATCTGGCCAGACTCCACCAACCTGGGGGAGTAACTGATGTTATCAGTGCCTTTAAATGGGACGAGCCACACGGGTGGTTGTTGATTATATTGACGGGACATAATTGTTACTTTAATAATAGATTTGACAGGTTGGCTCATTGTTGCCTCATTGGGGTCGGTTCCTATAAAGGAGACGTGATATCACTGGAACATCAATAACTGTGTAATGTTCATGCTGTAATTTTATCTATATATCTATATATTATATACATATATATATATATATGCTTATAATATATGCTGTATATATGCTTATAACATTCTAATCTTATCTGTATTTATTTTTTCTGTCTCTTTACTCTGCATACGCTGCTACTATAATTCAATTTCCCCACGGGGATGAATAAAGTCCATCTTAATCTTAATCAGCACATCTAACAAAGTAAAAGAGGTTAAATTCTCTCATCTCAGCCATAAAATGGAGGCATGAGGGCGACTGGTTAATGGGTGGCAACAAAAATAGCAGCAGGAAGTTTCCCCAGTGAGCTGAATGTTCAAGGCACTTGTAGTTTAACTCGTTACCAGTGACATCACTGTGTCCACCTTAATGAGGGAAACACCTTTAAATGAACGTTTTCATGTAGACTGTGGCTAAATCATCCATGCCTCCGTTAGCTACCGTCTGCTCATGCAGACACACGTGCACCCGCTGCACGTTTCAGCGGCAGGTGCAGGGAAATGGGGGCATCACGGTACCTGGAAGTAGGTTTGAGGTGCTCCAGCGACTCTGCAGCTTGAGCTTCTGGGACACCGTCCTCAGGTACTTCCTAAAGAGCATTCCGCCTCCCCCTCGCTGTGGGGGGTCGGCGGCAGCGGCGGCGGGAGAGGAGGCCCCCGAGGCCCCGGCCGGGTCTGCTGGAGGAGCGGAGCTGGGGGAAGGTGCCAGGGTGGCCAACCTGGCGCCCAGGGGCTCAGACAAGGCCCTCTTGAAGGGGTTCTTCATGGTTCCTTTTGTCCTGGCTCCCTCGCCACCCTTCCCGCTGGGGGGGCTTTTGTCGGGGTGCTCCTCGCTGAGGGCTTTGCGCCAGGTTTGCATTTTGCTCCATTTGTTGCTGGAGGCCTTCTGAAGCCTACCCAGCGTGGATGTGGGAGACGATTCCTCTCTGGCCTGGTCCAGGCCTCCCCGGGAGCCGGTGTGCCACCTGTAGGTGTTGAGCGGATCAGAGGTGTCACACGTGGGGGACTCGTCCTTCTCCTCTGGCTCCTTGGGCGTCTGCGGAGCTGCAGGCTCCAGCTGGTTCTCCTCTGTGCCCATCTTAGCACCTTCGTCTCTGGGTTCCCACACTCGTCCGGGCGGTTGAGAGTGCGAAGGATGAGCAGGGTTGGCTGGTGTCGCCTTGCTGCTCTTTCGTTTCCTGTCTTGCACTGCGTCATCTGGCAACAACAGGCGTGTGGCTGTGCGGTTGCCTTGGTAACTGTCATGTCTGTCGTGTCGCATGTTTCCTCAACAGATCCCAGAACCGTGCATGTTCAATCTGAAGTCTCACGGTCTGTGCTGCTTCTCTTCTGGACGTTCTGACCGCAGAAGACGCGTCAGAAGTCGCTTTTATTCATTCTGGTTCTTTTTTATTCATGAATGTTGAACTGAATGATGGGCCGCCACATTTCTGCCAGCGATCCGGTTCAGATATCGGCCCGACTGGGTGTTTGGACTGTTGAAATCAGTTGAAAGACAGTTTCCTGTCTTCTTACTTACTTAAAAACCACTTCCTGCCCTCATGCAGCTGCTCACCTGCAGGATCCTTCTGCTCCACTCAGGGCAAGTTTCACAAGTCAGATGACTTTTCCTGCAGAAACAACAATTTGTGATGATGACTCGGCAACAATGTGGCGTTTACTGCCGTCACGGGGACCTAGTTTAGCCATTTTAATGGGACACTCTCTCCATAAACATGCAGAAGTGCTCCAACAAAGAAGGAGATTAAACTGAAATGTAGAAGGAAATGGTTGCAGAAGCGGATGTGGCCACTGTCAGGCTGACGCGCACGTCTGTAGACTTTAGCCCTCGTGGACCCAGACCAGAATCAGGCACAACTCTTGCTTCAACACGGCCATAA
The DNA here is from genome assembly GCF_003711565.1 of Takifugu flavidus. Taxonomy (NCBI): domain Eukaryota; kingdom Metazoa; phylum Chordata; class Actinopteri; order Tetraodontiformes; family Tetraodontidae; genus Takifugu; species Takifugu flavidus. The sequence continues at coordinate 15,124,676 of NC_079525.1, forward strand.
CTGACCCCTGAGTCAGTTAAATATATAAAATGGATCTCTTTTTTTTTTAAGTTTCCACAAGAAACTACAAAAACAATGATTTTGTAGTTTATTTTTTAGCAGATGAGCTGAACCTTTGAACTGCGGCCAGCACCATATATAACGATAAAGTCCTATAAAACAATGTTATTATAGTCCAGAGTCCAGGGGTCGGCACCCCGCGGCCCTAGAGCCGCGTGCGGCTCTCTGGCGCCGCCCTAGTGGCTCCCTGGGGCTTTTCAAAAACATGAAAATGAAAAAGACGTGTGAATATATTTTTTGTTTTAATATAATTTCTGTAGGAGTTAAAACATGAAAAACGCCCAATTTTCCCCATGCTGTATAAACATGTATAACAAATATTTAATTTCAACATCTCATTACACTGAAAGGTAAACTTAAAGGTCACGTGGTGCGTCATTCTCTCCAGGATGCTGCAGGGAAAATAAACATTTATTCATCAATGCTCTTTATGTATTTGTAGCCGACTCATCATTCAAGTTGCGGCTCCGGAGAGATTAGTTTTTTGTTTTTTTGGTCCAATATGGCTCTTTCAACATTTTGGGGTGCCGACCCTGGTGCAGACGGACAGAAGGACGGACAGGATGTGTTGCACCACCCACGTCCCCCACGGGGCGGCGCTGTGCACCTTGTGCCCGCAGGACGCGTCCGCAGCAACAATATCGTCTTTTCTGCTGCATCTTTCGCCAAATATGAGCCTGAATGGTTCAAATCTGAGCCTGGCGACACGCACAGGTGCTCCGCTGGGCGTTCTGTCGCGATCCGGTTCGATCAGTTCCAATCACGTGATCCAGGCGCTTTTGACGTAAAAGCCACACTTCTGTGTGGTCATATTTTTGTGTGATCTTACATTTTTGGTCTAATCATTCGTGCTTTGGGCATTTTTTTCAAAACGCGAGGACTGATCCGGTCTTGGATGTTTGGTGTGGTGACAGAAATGTGGTGGGTGGAAACTCGCACCGTGACGTCATCACCATGGGCTGCAAGACCTCAACCTGAAGATTGTGTGTGTGTGTGTGTGTGTGTGTGCGTGTGTGTGCGCGTGTGTGTGTCATTTGTTTACTTTTTGATACCCTCTTTCTGCACCAGCTTTCACGTTAAACTGCTTTTAAATCAACATTCTCAACTGGGGTTTTTGGTATATTAACAAGAAACACGTTGTAATGTTGTAATAATTAGTTTATTATTAGTTAATTATTGGTTTTAATAATATTGTCCCAATAAAACCGCCGCACATCCAGCACCCAGGAGTCACAGGCGCGTTCCTCTGTTTTTTCCGGACTGAAGTGGAAGCTTGGGTTATTACCGACGTTATTACCGACGTTATTACCGACGTTGTTACTGACGTTGTTGCCGACGTGCGCACCAGCCGCGGGGAGGAGCGACCGTTCCAGCCGCAGGAAGAGGCGGCGGAGGGGAGCAGCCACAACCGGACCCAGTTCTGACGAGCTTCGCGGCTTCGCGGCGCTTCTTACCCGCAGCTGCGACCTTCCGCGTCGGGCTGTCCGGGAAGATTTATCGGCGACATTGTTGGGGGTTCCGGGCAGTTCCATCACCAGCTAGCGGAGCTAACTCGTTAGCTTCCTGTTCACTCTTACCCTTCATACCCGGCGAGGTGATCAACCGAGCAGAGGAATGGCAAGAGTTTACCCGGGGAGACTTGTCAGGAGAAACGACGAGTAACCGGAATAAACCAATAAAGTTTGTGTAGTTTTCCACATCTCTGGTAAGTTTCTGCTCGTTGCCTTTCATGACCAGCGCGCTAGCATTCGCGCTAGCTAGCCTCCGAGCTAACGCTGTTGTGTAAGCAAACCGTCTCAGTTTTAATTAACAGTGTTGATCAGGCACTTTGGTCGTGACACTGTGGTCACAACTGTCGCGTTTCTTCCATTAATGATCGAAATGTAACATTTTAAGCACCTTCTAGCTGCGCCCTGTTTAAACCCGACGATTCCCGACGACCTTAGAAGTAAAACCCGAGTTATCAAAGGCACGAGGGTGGGATTAAATGACGGATATTTGATCCAATGGATCACCGTTTACAGAAAGATCAGCTGTTATTGTGCGTTAACGGGACTTCTTGTTCTCATGTTTAGTCCACTGTTCCTGAGACATGACGGTAATAAACCACTGTTGTAACCAGTAGATCCTGGCTGTAGCCCCCAGTAGATCCTGGCTGTAGCCCCCAGTAGATCCTGGCTGTAGCCACCAGTAGATCATGGCTGTAGCCACCAGTAGATCCTGGCTGTAGCCCCCAGTAGATCCTGGCTGTAGCCCCCAGTAGATCCTGGCTGTAGCCCCCAGTAGATCCTGGCTGTAGCCACCAGTAGATCCTGGCTTTAGCCACCAGTAGATCCTGGCTGTAGCCCCCAGTAGATCATGGCTGTAGCCCCCAGTAGATCCTGGCTGTAGCCACCAGTAGATCCTGGCTGTAGCCAGGTTATTATTAGTCTGATCCCTCTGGAAATAGAGCGCAGCCCCCTCCCATCGTTGCACTGCAGGAATGACACACATGTGTGTGCACGTTCTACCTGAGAACATCACGTTCTCAGGTAGAACGTGATGTTCTGCCTGAGTTGCTGCTCCAACTTGTCCTCAGACCAGTTTGGTTTTCATCAACCAGTTCAACCAGCAGGTTGACACTCGCATGCTCTCCTTTTCTAAGCTAAGCAGAACTCTGGATGATGGGATCTGCTGTGTGGGAGCTGAGATCCCTCCTGGCTTTCCTCCTCAGTAGATCTCTGGAATTCTGAGTTTCTGTGAGAGCACACGGAGGCGGAGTGACTGGAAAAGCCCCAGTCCCAGTTGGATAACTGGGCAGCAGCAACAGATCCCTGATCTAGAGCAGCAGCAGCAGATCCCTGATCTAGAGCAGCAGCAGCAGATCCCTGATCTAGAGCAGCAGCAGCAGATCCCTGACCTAGAGCAGCTTACAACAGATCCCTGATCTAGAGCAGCAGCAACAGATCCCTGATCTAGAGCAGCAGCCAACAGATCCCTGATCTAGAGCAGCAGATCCCTGACCTAGAGCAGCTTACAACAGATCCCTGACCTAGAACAGCAGCCAACAGATCCCTGATCTAGAGCAGCAGATCCCTGACCTAGAGCAGCTTACGACAGATCCCTGATCCCTGATCCCAGATCCCTGATCCCAGATCCCTGATCCCTGATCCTCGCTGATCTCCTGTGTGTTTGCCTGCAGGTCGGGGCAGATCCTGGACCCGGCACCATGGTGCAGAAGTACCAGTCGCCTGTGCGCGTGTACAAGCAGCCCTTCGAGCTGGTGATGGCGGTAAGTGTCGGAGCTCTGATGCTGCTGGTTGGGGTCAGAGGTCAGAGGTCACTGAGGTCACAGCCTCATCGTGTTCGTATTCCCAGGTGGTCTCACCTGTACGTGTGTGACAAACACACTCTGCTGTTATCTCGTCTGTCTGGAGTGTGTGTGTGTGTGTGTGTGTGTGTGTGTGTGTGTGTGTGTGTGTGTGGTGTGTGTGTGTGTGTGCTGCTAGCCTCCCCTCTCCTTCCTCTTTAATCAGGAACCTCCCGTCCTTTGACTCCTCACTTCCTCCCACTGGTTCCCAGTAACATTCTTACTCACTGAAATGCCTGATGACTGACAGCAGCGGCTGTTTGTCAGCAACGCTTACGTGGCGTTGGCGTGTAGCAGCAGCAGCAGCGTGTAGCAGCAGCGGCGTGCAGCAGCAGCGGCGTGCAGCAGCAGCGGCGTGCAGCAGCAGCGGCGTGCAGCAGCAGCGGCGGCGGCTGAGCAGCAGCAGCAGCAGCAGCAACAGCAGCGGCGGCAGCGGCAGCACTGACCTGGTTATGCAACTGCTGAGCACAGCCAAAAAGGGGAATCAGTTAAAGATGTTTAACGCTGTTTAGAATTCCAGTAATGTAGAGTCATCTGTGGTTGGGGGGATGGGGGGGGGTGACCTTAGTGGGGGTGACCCTAGTGGGCGTGACCCTAGTGGGGGTGACCTTAGTGGGGGTGACCCTAGTGGGCGTGACCCTAGTGGGGGTGACCCTAGTGGGGGTGACCCTAGTGGGGGTGACCTTAGTGGGGGTGACCCTAGTGGGCGTGACCCTAGTGGGGGTGACCTTAGTGGGGGTGACCCTAGTGGGCGTGACCCTAGTGGGGGTGACCTTAGTGGGCGTGACCCTAGTGGGGGTGACCCTAGTGGGCGTGACCCTAGTGGGGGTGACCTTAGTGGGCGTGACCCTAGTGGGGGTGACCCTAGTGGGCATGACCCTAGTGGGGGTGACCTTAGTGGGGGTGACCCTAGTGGGCGTGACCCTAGTGGGGGTGACCCTAGTGGGGGTGACCCTAGTGGGCGTGACCCTAGTGGGCGTGACCCCGCAGGTGCGTCTGCTGCAGGTGCGCCTGAGCAGCCGGCCCTGGTGCATTCTGGGTACCGAGGCAGCGTGAACCACCCTGAACTCATCTGAGGGGTAGCGAGCGTCACTCAGGCCAGGAAGTGCAGTCTTTGTTTATTGATTCCGTTGCCATGGTAACCCCCTGTTGCTGCATCTGACTAACAGGAAATGATGACAGCGGTGTTGTTGTTTTCCAAGCGGCCCGGAGCTCCTCCCAACATGATCCGTGCTCCTGATCCAGGATCAGGAAGCTGACTGTAGCTCCCCTACTGCTTCCCTCCAGCAGGCTCTGATCCAAGGGGACGTGGATCAGAACCAGATAATCCCTGAGGTCCTGGCTGTGGAGCAGGACCCCCCTCAGATGATGGACTCTTGGACACACCACGGCGCTGGTTTGGTGTCCTCTCTAGTCTGGTTCAGTTCTGTTAACCTGCTCAAACGGGTTTCAGAACCTGGTCTCCAGTTTGTGGGCTGCCAAGCTCGGCTCTCTAAACTTGGATTCCTGCCGCCCCCCCTCCCCCTGCTGTGCTTGGATGAGATCCTGTCCCACTGTCCTGACCCAGTTAGGGCCCTCGTCTGGTTCAGGATGTTACGGCACCACTCCCTGGCTCAGAGGCACTGTGGTAGTCCCACTGTAGCTGGAGTCTGAGTGGGAACCAGTTGCTCACTGGCTGTGCTGGCCAACAGGTCGGCTTCTCAAACACCCCTTCGTTAACCCTCGTCAGTGCACGTACGACAGTGCACGTACGTCAGTGCACGTACGACAGTGCACGTACGTCAGTGCACGTACGACAGTGCACGTACGTCAGTGCACGTACGCCGCTGAATGGCAGATATTCTCAACATTGTTGCCATGCCAGTGGGGTTCTTGTATTACCATCATCTACCAATGAACCAGTGACCAGGACGGTTCTGAGGAGGTGGTGGCCCCCCTCCAGGGGCCGGGCCCAGGGCTCAGCTGCTGGCCCCCCCTCAGGGGGCCGGGCCCAGGGCTCAGCTGCTGGCCCCCCCTCCAGGGGCCAGGCCCAGGGCTCAGCTGCTGGCCCCCCCTCCAGGGGCCGGGCCCAGGGCTCCACTGTGACGCAGCTCTTCCAGCCGCCTCCATATTTCTCCTTGTTTGTTCTCCATCACGAGGCCCAGAGGCTTCCTGCTTATTCCCACATTTATCCACTCATTAGTCAGCTCAGGTGTGTCCGGACACGTAACCATGGAGACCGGGCCACCGTGTTTAGATAGTCTAATGCACGCAGCCACACAATGAATGTTGCCTGTGGTGGAGTTCCGAACGTTTGCTCGGTCTGGTTTTCTCTTCAGCCCATTAACGTCGGGATTAAAGCGGAATGTCGGAATAGTCCGATTACAGGAATAGGACTGCTTTAATAGTCAGATTACAGGAATATGACTGCTTTAATAGTCAGATTACAGGAATGTTACTGCTTTAATAGTCCGATTACAGGAATGTTACTGCTTTCATAGTCCGATTACAGGAATGTTACTGCTTTCATAGTCCGATTACAGGAATAGGACTGCTTTAATAGTCCGATTACAGGAATGTTACTGCTTTAATAGTCCGATTACAGGAATGTTACTGCTTTCACAGTCCGATTACAGGAATAGGACTGCTTTAATAGTCCGATTACAGGAATGTTACTGCTTTAATAGTCCGATTACAGGAATGTTACTGCTTTAATAGTCCGATTACAGGAATGTTACTGCTTTAATAGTCCGATTACAGGAATGTTACTGCTTTAATAGTCAGATTACAGGAATGTTACTGCTTTCATAGTCCGATTACAGGAATGTTACTGCTTTAATAGTCCGATTACAGGAATAGGACTGCTTAATAGTCCGATTACAGGAATACGACTGCTTTAATAGTCCGATTACAGGAATATGACTGCTAATTGACTAGGCTTCGTTTAAAAGCGGGTCCTGCTGTTACCTTTAATGGGGGGGGAGTGTTGCACAACCCCGGCCTGAGCTTCCTGTTGTGGACTTTGAAACAATGGCGGGTGGATTCGGGGCTGGAACGTGTGCTGTGCTGCTCGATCCGCTTCCACCTGAACTGTGGTGCTGTGGTGTGTGGTGCTGTGGTGCTGTGGTGTGTGGTGCTGTGGTGCTGTGGTGCTGTGGTGCTGTGGTGCTGTGGTGCTGTGGAAGCGGGTCACGTATGTGTTTCTGAGCCGTGTTTACGTCCAGTGCTGGAGCCGAGCCCAGCAGAGCCTTTATCCGATGTTCCAGAGCATCGGGGCAAAAAGCCGAGGTCAGCGTTCACCCATTCATTCAGTCCCATTCAGAGACCCTCAAACTGGTGCCAGGAGCTTCTCAGCGCTGCTTCCTGGATATCACTGGTCAGCACATTATCAGTCGCTTGTGTTGTCCCATGTTGGAAGGGCAGCACCTTTATCAATCAGGACCCAGTAATCAGGACCCAGTAATCAGGACCCAGTAATCAGGACCCAGTAATCAGGACCCAGTAATCAGGACCAGGTAATCAGGACCCAGTAATCAGGACCAGGTAATCAGGACGCCTGTACGTGAGGGAGCTCGTGGGGGTCTCTCCCGACAGCTCGCAGCACCTGATAACCCTAACCCTGACCCTGACCCTCTAACCCTCTAACCCTCTAACCCTCTAACCCTCTAACCCTCTAACCCTGACCCTGACCCTAACCCTGACCCTGACCCTGACCCTGGGAGGAGGAGACTTGTCTCCTTAAATGTGAGGCTGCTTTGCTCCTAACATGACTCCCACTCATTAACTGATGGGATGGGGGCATTTCTAGGACCCTGACGAGTGTGTTCCCCCAGGGCACCTTCTCAGGAACAGGGTGGTCCTGCAGAGGCCTGGGGGTGTGTGTTAGTTACCGTAGCAACCTGTCCAGTGTGAAGGTGTGGCTGCAGAGGGGCTTGTACCATGCTGTCTCCTGGTAACCACAGAGGAATAAACCTGCTCCCTGACCCTCTGTCCTGTCTGTCCTGTCCTGTCCTGTCTGTCCTGTCCCGTCCAGGCCTATGAGCGCAGGTTCCCCACCTGTCACCTCATCCCCATGTTCGTGGCGAGCGACGTGACCAACGAGGAGACCAGCGAGGACGGCTCCTCCCACAGAATCGAGCGCCGTTGCACTCTGGATGTGGACGCCCCCCGCCTGCTGAAACGGGTTCGTTTGATCCGGCCGTTCTCAGCTTCCGCTCATTCTGAGCAGCAACATGAGCCGTGTGCTGGGTTTGCAGATCGCAGGGGTGGACTACGTCTACTTCATCCAGAAGAACACGCTGGACCGGAGGGAGAGGACGCTGCACATCGAGTCACACAATGAGACCTTCTCCAACAGGGTCATCATCCACGAGACCTGCTGCTACTCGGTCAGTAGCAGCTAAAATGGTTTTAAACACACGTGTGTATTTATTTTACCCCTCTGAGTTCACCCATATGAGGATGGTCCAGTGGTTGCTAACCTGAACGTAGCCGCTAACCTGAACGTAGCCGCTAACCCTCTTCCTGGTTCCCTGTTCCTGCTGTCCTAACGGTGTAACTCTACCTCCAGAGCTTCACTCGTTGAAGAATGTGCTCTGTTAACGAGGTCAAGCACATTAGCCTCTAACCAACGAGCGTGCTAAAATTAAGCTACGCGGAAGCAGCACAGGCAGATCCCATGAAAGTGCTGCTATTTTGGTAGCTTATGGTCGAGGAGCTAAAATAACGGCAGCGTATTGGATATCTGCACGTTAGCGTTCACTTGTTTGGCTTCATAGAATTCAAAACTGACGTTATTGTAAATAGTTCTATAATAATGAGGATGAAGGATGAGCAGTGTGTTGCATGTGCTCGTGTGCACACACACACACACACACACAGCCATCCCATTTCCCCATGCTGGTTGTGTGTTTTCATGCTTCTACATGTGTGTGATGGAGGACTTCTGAGATGAACTCGTGTGTTCCTGCAGGTTCACCCAGAGAACGAGGAGTGGACCTGCTTCGAACAGAGCGCCAGCCTCGACATCAAGTCCTTCTTTGGCTTTGAGAGCACGGTGGAAAAGATCGCGATGAAGCAGTACGCCAGCAGCATCAAGAAGGTGCGTGCGTCCTGTCGTCGACCATGTCTGTGGGCTGAAGCCTCCTCATTAACATTCACCACACAATCCACTTATGAAACAACACAACTGTTGCAGCTGCCTGTAAATATGTAAAACTGACCAACAGTTAATAAACCTGTCTGTCTGGTAATAAGCAGCTTATTCTCACAGGGACATATTTTTGCCTACTTGATTATTGAAGATTAATTCTGTATGATTAGGAGACTTGTGGTTCTTCGTTCTATTGCTTATTATCAGGTAGATTTGTAGTTTTCTCCTTCCACACAGTGAAAAATGGTTTCCAGGACTTGATGCATTGTGGGATATCTTGACTCTCCTTTTGTGTCAGTAATACTGATGCAGAGCATTTAATGAGGATGAGGGAGTTCTTGCATGTGTTTCCATAAATGTTACAGTTTCCACTCCAAATCCTTCGCTGAAGTCTTTATTCTCAACGTTTTTAACAGGGAAAAGAAATCATTGAGTTTTACTTGAAGGAGCTTGAAGACGAAGGGATCGGCTACATTCCCCGCTGGACTCCCTCCTCCTCTCCACAGGCCGTTACCAGGCCAACCAGCCTCTCCACCAGCCCACCAGCACCCCCCAAACCTGCCACGATTCCAAGTGTCTCCGTCTGTCAGCCCAGTGAGAGCAAGGACAGCACAGCTCAGGACAGCGTTGTGGTCCAGGCCGACAGCCTCGCAGAAGTCCTGGCTGCTACTCCTGAAGGTGCGTTTAAAATTCACAGCAGCAGCAGCAGCAGCATCAGTAGTAGCAGCATTAGCATCAGCAGCAGTAGTAGCATCAGTAGCAGTAGCAGCTACAGTAGCATCAGTAGCAGCAGCAGCAGCAGCAGTAGCAGCAGCAGCAGCAGCTACAGTAGCAACAGTAGCAGCAGCAGCAGTAGTAGTAGCAGCAGCATTAGCATCAGCAGCAGTAGCAGCATCAGTAGCAGTAGCAGCAGCATTAGCATTAGCATCAGTAGCAGTAGCAGCAGCATTAGCATCAGTAGCAGCAGCAGCAGCAGTAGTAGTAGCAGCAGTAGCATCAGTAGCAGCAGCAGCATCAGTAGTAGTAGCAGCAGCATCAGTAGCAGCAGCAGCAGCAGGAGTAGTAGCAGCAGTAGCATCAGTAGCATCAGTAGCAGCAGCAGCATCAGTAGCAGCAGCAGCAGCAGTAGTAGCAGCAGCAGTAGCAGCAGTAGCAGCATTAGCATCAGTAGCAGCAGCAGTAGCAGTAGCAGCAGTAGCAGCAGTAGCAGCAGCAGTAGTAGTAGCAGCATTAGCATTAGCATCAGTAGCAGTAGCCCATGAGCCAGTCTGAGCTTGGCTCTCTGAAAACCCTGAAGCTGCGTCAGAGCCGCGTCTCTTCAGTCATCGCAGCTTCGGCCCTGAATCAAAACGATTGTTCAGAAGAAGTTTAGTCAGTTTTCTTCTGTCCTCCAGATAAACTGGATGCAGATTATATCAAACGTTACCTGGGTGACCTGACCCCCCTGCAGGAGAGCTGTCTGATCAGGCTCCGGAAATGGCTTCAGGAGACACACAAAGGAAAGGTGAGGTGCACGCACACGCACGCACACACACACACACACCACACACACACACACACACACACACCACACACACACACACACACGCACACACACACACACACTCACACACACACACACGCACGCGCACGCACGCACGCACTAATAACTGTATACATACAGTATATATTTATATATGTCTGTGTGTGTTTCTAAAGTTGCTAAAGCCAAATGCTCCCCTACCGCTCCAGATTCCTAAGGATGAGCACATCCTGCGGTTCCTCCGGGCCAGAGACTTTAACATGGACAAGGCGCGGGAGATCCTGTGTCAGTCTTTGACCTGGAGGAAGCAGCACCAGGTGGACTATCTCCTGGAGACCTGGAGCTCCCCCCAGGTCCTTCAGGACTACTACACTGGGGGCTGGCACCATCATGACAAAGGTTGGTAGCACACTACGGAGATCTCTGCTTATCTTTACTCTGAGGATCGAGTTACACACCCGTACACGTGTGCGTGCACGTGCACTTACCCTAAACACACTCACTGTAGCCTCAGCACCCTGCAGGCACTCGTCCTGCCGGGCTCAGCCTGAAATAAACATGCGTTTCATCGTCAGACTTGTCATTTAAACTGTAGCTTGGCAGGCACAGACCATAATATCAGTCCTCACAGCCTCTGCAGCTCGTATGCTACGTATGCTACGTATGCTAGCTCCACCAAGCCTCCCAAGAATGTAAACGGTGTGAAAGCTGGTGTAAATGTTCCTCTTGTCGTCGCTGTAGATGGTCGTCCGTTGTACATCCTGCGGTTGGGCCACATGGACACCAAAGGGCTGGTCCGCGCTCTGGGGGAGGAGTCTCTGCTCAGACACGTAGGTGACACCTGTGCTACTCAGCGAGCTCAGGTCAGAACAGATGCTGAACACCTTAAAGCCGCTGAGCTCCTGTGTTTATGCCGTTAAAGGTTTTATCCATTAACGAGGAGGGTCTGCGGCGCTGTGAGGAGAACACCAAGGTGTTTGGACAACCCATCAGGTACAGCAGAACAGCGCCCCCTAGTGGGGATGTCCCGCTCCCACTTATTATTGCTGTTATTACTATAACACAGCAAAAACATCAATATAGTAACACTGATATCTTTCAGCTGAAGGTAGATGTAGGGAGGAGTAGCTCTCACTTTAGGTTTCAGGTGTAGTTAGTTAAATTAGGCTTTGTCTCATGCTGTGAGGGCTCAAGACTGGAAGACAAGGACACGGCTGTCTCTGAGCCGGGGGGGATCAGAGCCAGACAGGAAGACGTGTCACCTGTAGGTGTTGCATCACAACAGCAGCAGGATTAGCCGGCGTTGTTCATGGCCTAAGCTTCCCGGGAGGATCATCGGTGCTTAGTAGCTGTAGCGAGTCTTCTGGAGGTGTTTGCCACTCAGTAAATCCTCCTTCCCCCGTCTGTAGCTGCTGGACGTGTCTGGTGGATCTGGAGGGGCTCAACATGCGTCACCTGTGGCGACCGGGGGTCAAAGCACTGCTGAGGATTATTGAAGTGGTGGAGGCCAACTACCCCGAGACCCTGGGGCGGCTGCTGATCTTAAGAGCTCCCAGAGTGTTCCCTGTGCTCTGGACACTGGTGAGGGGCAGGAACTCCTGAAAGGCTTCTCCACTCATGTCAGCCATGTGTTCAAAGATGGGACTGATCACAAGGAACTCCCTCATATGAAGTCTCTGCTCATAAAGTCCAGGCCATAAAGTCTTTATTTCACTCTGAATGTCGTGTTTTGCTGTAATATACGTCATAATTCACAGGTCAGCCCATTTATCGATGAAAACACACGCAAGAAGTTCCTCATCTATGCAGGCAATGACTACCAGGGTCCTGGAGGCCTGGTGGACTATATAGACAAGGAGGTCATCCCTGATTTCCTGGGAGGAGAGTGTATGGTGAGGTTCTGCACATCTGGGCTGGTGGACGTCACCTTTAGGAGCCAGGAACATGCTGTGTGTGTGTGTGTGTGTGTGTGTCACAGTGTGAAGTGCCAGAAGGGGGTCTTGTTCCCAAGTCCATGTACCGCACCCCAGAGGAGCTGGAGAACGAAGACATCCGTCTGTGGACTGAGACCATCTACCAAAGCGCCAGTGTCTTCAAGGGAGCTCCGCACGAGGTGAGGTTAACCCTTAACCCTAACCCCCCCTAACCCTCTAACCCTCTAACCCTAACCCTAACCCTTAACCCTAACCCCCCCAACCCCCCCTAACCCTAACCCTTAACCCTAACCCTAACCCTTAACCCTAACCCCCCCTAACCCTCTAACCCTAACCCTCTAACCCCCTAACCCTTAACCCTAACCCCCCCTAACCCCCCCTAACCCTAACCCTCTAACCCTCTAACCCTCTAACCCTTAACCCTGACCCCCCCTAACCCTAACCCCCCCTAACCCTTTCAACCATAACCAGAAACAACGCCACTGTTAGAGAAACTCGATGACCATGCTGATCCAAGCTTGACCTTTATCAACCTTGACCTTATCAAACTGTTGTCCCCTTTTAAATAAACCAAAGATAAAAAGTGTTATTCTTGGATAACAGCGACACCTTGTGGCCGATCAGTAGCATGAAACATGTGTAACCAGATCAAATAGTTCTTTTAACATCTGGTTACTGAGTCTTCAACTCATCTGGCCCCAGTTTAGGGGTGATGGAGCTAGCAGCACTGCTGCGCTCACGCCATGATGCTAACAGGTCATTTTAAAGCCCCCCCCCCCCCCCCCCGGTAACGTCCCCTCCTGTTCTCCTTCACTCAGGTGCTGATCGAGATCATTGACGCCTCCTCCGTCATCACCTGGGACTTTGACATATGCAAAGGCGACGTTGTGTTCCACATCTATCACTCCAAGCGCGCCCCCCAGCTCCCCCGTAAGGATCCTCTGGGGGCGCACGGCATCACCTCCCCGGGGGTCAACAACGTCCAGCTCATCGACAAGTCCTGGACGCTGGGGCAGGACTACAGCATGGTGGAGTCGCCCCTCACCTGCAAGGAGGGCGAGAGTGTGCAGGTGAGCGCCGTAAAGTGCCGACCCACCATGGTGGCGCCCTCGTCCTCACCCCCCCCCCCACCCGCCTCTCCCCAGGGGTCCCACATCACACGCTGGCCGGGCTTCTACATCCTCCAGTGGAGGTTCCACAACATGCCGGCGTGCGCGGCCACCAACCTGCCGCGGATGGACGACGTGCTGGCCACCCTGCAGGTGTCCTCACACAAGTGTAAGGTCATGTTCTACACGGAGGTGCTGGGCTCCGAGGACTTCAGGTCAGTGCCTCTGTCCCCCCCATCAGCAGACCTCACACTGGAGGCTTATTGGGCCACTTTTGCAACATGTTTCAGCCTCCACTGCTCCTCTCAGCTCCTCTCTGCTCCTCTTGCTCCTCTCTGCTCCTCTCTGCTCCTCTCTCAGCTCCTCTCTCAGCTCCTCTCTCTGCTCCTCTCAGCTCCTCTCTGCTCCTCTCAGCTCCTCTCTGCTCCTCTCTGCTCCTCTCAGCTCCTCTCTCACCCTCCACAGTGGAATAAACTCTTTTATTTTGAAGTGTGAGATTTCAAATGAGGACGTTTCCCTCCCCTGGAGACGACTTTAATCAAGCTGTTTCTTTTTCGATCCTCTTGAATTGCTCCCAACCCGCTGGCCCTCCTCCTCCTGCTCCTCCTCCTCCTCCTCCTCCTCCTCCTGCTCCTCCTCCTCCTCCTCCTGCTTTGTCTTCCTCCTGTGAAGAACGGCTTGCTGTGATGTGCAGAGTCTGTAAGTGGCTCCTCGTCTCTCTGGTAGCAGTAGCTCATCGCCGTGCTGCTGGTCTGACCCCCCCGCCCCCCCCGCTGCTGCTGGTCCGACCCCCCCGCTGCTGCTGGTCCGACCCCCCCGCCCCCCCCGCTGCTGCTGGTCCGCCCCCTGCTGCTGCTGGTCCGACCCCCCCCCCCCCCCGCTGCTGCTGGTCCGCCCCCCCGCTGCTGCTGGTCCGACCCCCCCGCCCCCCCACTGCTGCACTCACACCTCCCACGCAGCAGCGGCTCCTTCGCTTGGTTCAGGGCCTAAAAAGGTCGTTGGTGACTGAGACTGAGACTAACTGAGCTGCTCTGCTGCCTGCATGACTAATGCACACACACACACACACACACACACCACACACACACACACACACACACTCATAAGTGGTGTCTTTGGGTCCACACACCTGTAGCTCTGATCCAAACAGCAGTGGTCACCTGATCAGAGGCACCTTGGCATGATCCTTCTGCTTCCTGACCGGCTGCTTGTGTGATGTGGTGTCCGTTCTGCTGCGTGACCTTTGACCTCACAGGGCTCTGATGTCGTGTCTCCCACCTCAGGGGTTCCATGACCAGCCTGGAGTCCAGCCACAGCGGCTTCTCCCAGCTCAGCGCCGCCACCATTTCTTCCAACCAGTCCCAGTCCAGCTCCATGATCTCCAGGTAGGAGGGGGCAGCTGTGGGCTGGAGACGCTCCCCCCTCCCTCCGCCCTCCTCTTCACCCCCCCAGACCTTTGCACAGCCAGTCTGGTGGAGCTGGAGCACGCTTGCACAAACCGGATCCAAGAATTAAAAAAGATGAAACGACGTGAGTGCACACATCAAAGGGCTGACTTTTGCACAAAGTTGATATCTTTCCTGCCCCCAGCGCCCGTGCCGGGGGCAGTTGGAGCGGAATGTTGGGGCGGGGGCTCGTGCAGGGGGGCGCGGTCCTCTGGAAGCAATACTCTCCCCCTGGAAGCGGCGCTCCGGATCAAGCCACTGGAGAAGCTGTTACAAATATGCACCACCTCTGCACCTCCATGCGTACTGAGACCAGCCCTCGTTGCTCCACGTGCTCTCACACCCGCACGTGCACAGACACAAGGCGCTCGCTACGTTACTTAGCACTTTGTTACTCCTGAACTCTCTATAGGTCAATTCTCTGTCACTGTAGACGTATTTTATTCCGAGCGGAGAGCCGAGAGCGTCCGATCTTTCCCGAGGGCTTTCTGAAAAAAGCAATAACATATGACTTTGAATTTGTATTGTGAATCTCTTATTTATCACGTGCGCGGCCACGGTGCTGACTGCAGGGGAACTGAGCCAATCAGCAGCTAACTCTGTGGCGACCACAGCGGCGCTGGTGGGTTCTGACTCTGGGACGGGCCGGTACCGGCGGCGCCGCCATGGTTGTTGGCTCCGGCACGTTTGTAGCTCAGCCATGTATTCAGGACGAATGTTAGCGTAGCCACTTATCATTGGACACTAGCGTGAGCGTTACCTGAGCGGTGAGTGGGTTTATTCAAGAAACATGTTAAGATTTAGCCTTTTAAGAGTCACGTGTCAATAAATACCATTTTAGCCTTTTGTAAGCATCATTTAACAACATGAACGATTGTCAGATGAACCGGGGAACATTTCATACTGCAGCTTTCATGCGACGGTTAATACGATCGGAATCGTTCATGTTTTCACAGTAAAAATGAAACTCGGACTTTACTAACCCTGGATTTTGTGTCACGAATGGTTTTTTTAACAAGTTTAGTTGAGCGTGCTTGCTTTGTGTGATTAGCTGCAATGATCGTGGAGGTTTTCCTGTGAAGGTGTGAACCCGCCGGCCCTCCTGGCAGCTGATTCTGCATTTAAGGACTTTTCCCCAGGTCTTGATGATGGAACATCACGTCAGCTCCTCCATCATGTCTCATTCTGTCCAGTTTAGGAAGCAGACACACATCACTCTGACATCTACTTCCGCTTAAATCCAGCAACTGTAACTGTGAGAAAACGTCCCTGTTTTGCTATGCGATGGCATTTCCTGGGGTTTGTACAGTTTTCACCGGGATCCCAAGACAAACGAGGGCTACAACTGTTTGTATTCACCTGCTTCATTGTTACATATCTTTAACTCCAACTAAGAAAATATGTAAAACTACATGTTTGAATTAAAGAGGCTCTGGCGCCTTTTCGTTCTCAGAAAACATTAAACTTGAACTATGACAAAACACATTTGCATTGTTATTTAACCGTCTTTGTGCTTGTTTGTAGCAGCGGTAACGGAAGAACACAATGTTCTGGATCAGAACTCAGTTCCATTTATACTCTAAATCCACCATCTGCAAAAGTAAATGCGTGAATTTGACATTAAAATAAATTTGAATAACTCTTGATGGCGGCCAGCCTTGGTTGCATGTGAACTAATAACGGAAAGAATAAAGATCCAATCACCTTTGGGTCAGAAATTCCGCGCTGTGTAATTACCGCCAGTGGCCGCCTGGTGGCAGCAGACACGTAGTTCTGTTCCATGACGTAGGAACGTTGACTCCGCCCAAGGCGGAAGTAGAACTGCTGGCTGACGGTGACGTCAGCGGTCAATTTCGGATCGCGAGTTGGTTTTGGAGTTATTAAAGATGTTCTCTGCGCCTCCGGAAGCGTTGCTGAAGCAGTGGGAAAGGTCAGAAAGGTGTTTTCTGTGGGACGGTCCGGCTAAAACAATGATCATTTAATTAGAATTAAACCCAGCGGCGCCCGCGTGTTTAATCCTCATCTGAATTCAAAACATGAGCCAAGTCAGGAAGCGTTTGATGGTTTATGTGGCTCTGCTGATGCCCCCCCCCCACCCCATCGACCCCCCCCCCCGACCCCACCACCTGTCAAGGGTTAAAAAAAAGAAAATAACGACTTTAACAGCATGTTGCGTGTCGGGAGCCCGTTAATTACACGTTAATTACAGCGCTGAGTTGTGTCTCCCTGTGCTGGTCCGACCCCTGCTGCAGCGAGCAGGACCGGCTCCGGCTGCAGCTGATCCAGGAGGACTCTGAGGACTGGCAGAGCAGGACCCACTTCTCTGGCCTGGAGAGGGTCGCGGGGGTGGACCTGTCCTACATCAAAGGAGACCACGTCCACGCCTGCGCCCAGCTGGCCGTGCTCAGCTACCCGGAGCTGCAGGTGAGGGAGCGCGAGATCCGTGTCTTTGAATGTGGTTTTCTGGGTCCAGCAGGACCAGGAGGATCCTGATCAGCTCAGCACTGCTCAACATCTCAGATCTCCTCATGTTAACCCTGACTGACAGGCTAGGCTAGGCTAGGCTAGGCTAACGGAGGGCTGTTAAATAAGGTCATCTGACCCTGACCCTGGTCCTGACCCTAACCCTGACCCTGGTCCTGACCCCGACCCCGACTGTGGTCCTGACCCTGACCCTGGTCCTGACCCCGACTCTGGTCCTGACCCCGACCCGGGTTAGCAGCACCTGCTGACCCAGTTTGTGGTGTTGTGGATGCTCTTCAGGTTCTGTATGAGGACAGCCAGATGGTGGCCCTGACAGCCCCCTACATCGCCGGCTTCCTGGCCTTCAGAGAGACCCCCTTCCTCCTGGACGCTCTGAAGCGGCTGGAGAAGAACCGACCGGACCTCGTCCCTCAGGTGCCTCCCGTCGTGTAAATGTGTGACGCCTCCATGATCCTCTTCAGGACCTCTGCATCCTGGATTCTGATCTTTGGACCTGTTCTCTTCCCCACAGGTGGTCTTTGTTGATGGGAACGGGCTTTTCCACTACAGAGGTAACCGGAACCACCTGGATGTCACTTGTTCCACAGGCAGCACGTCACCATGGTAACGCTCTGGTCCTGACCACGTCACCATGGTAACGTGCAGTCATGTGATGAGACTGTAGAAACTGGTTTGGTCCAAATAAACAGGCCCTGACCAGTACGTGAGTCCCAGTAGAACTGGGCCGGCCCTCGTCTCAGGGGACTCGAGGTCACGCTGATCACATGACCACCGAGTGGAGATGAACAGGACGTTAAAGTGGTTGATTCCAGGGTTGTTGGCCTAGCTTTGACCTTTGACCTCTGGCAGAGTTTGGCCTGGCCTGTCATCTGGGAGTGCTGTCAGGACTACCGTGTGTGGGCGTGGCCAAAAACCTTCTGCAGGTACAAGGTGTGCGCAAGAGCGAGGAGCACCAGGCCCAGGTGAGTGGCCCATTTACCTGAACACGGTTCTGACACGCTGAGGAGAGCTCAGCGTGCACGTGCTCTCACGTGCACATTTAATGATCACGCTGCTCACAGGTCTGGAACCCTTTCAGATTCAGGTGGTTTTGGGTTTATTAAAGTCCATTTGAGAAATGCACGAGCCGTGCACGGGTCTGTGCTCTGTGGGTGTGCACGAGCCGTGCACGGGTCTGTGCTCTGTGGGTGGCGTGAGCCGTGCACGGTTCTTGTGCGTGCACTGTTTTGACAGCATGATTTTGGTTTCCTCCTTGCATCGCTAATGCTAATGTGACTTTGAAATAGAAAAGTTGGAACCAATAAAGACCCAGTGGGTCTGATGGATCTGAGAAGGTGGACGGATTCAGTGCTGCTCCGCTGCTGCTGACTGATGCCCTGGTGCACCTGGCTACTACTGTTGCTACTCTGTGCTATGTGCTCTGCTACTGTTGCTACTGCTACTCTGCTGCTGCTGCTGCTACTGTTGCTACTCTGCTACTGCGCTCTGATACTGTTGCTACTGCTACTCTGCTGCTGCTTACTCTGCTACTGCTGCTGCTGCTGTTGCTGCTACTCCTACTGCTACTACTAATGACTGCTGCTGTACTGCACCTGCTGCTGCTGCTGCTGCTACTGCTGCTACTGTAGCTCTGCCTACTGCTGCTGCTGCTGCTGCTACTGCTGCTACTGTTGCTGCTGCTGCTGCTGCCTGCTGCTGCTGCTGCTGCTGCTGCTGTTGCTGCTGCTTGATGCGCTGCTGCGCTATTGCTATGCTGACTACTGCTGCGCTGCTGCTGTTGCTGCTGCTGCTGCTGCTGCTGCTGCTACTGCTGCTGCTACTGCTGCTGCTGCTGCTGCTACTGTTGGTCTACTGCTGCTGCTGCTGCTGCTGTGGCTGCTGCTGCTGCTGCTGCTGCTCTGCTACTGCTGCTACTGCTGCTGCTGCTGCTGCTGCTGCTACTGTGCTGCTACTGCTGCTGCTACTGCTGTTGCTACTGTTGCTGCTGCTGCTGCTACTGTGTTGCTGCTACTGTTGCTGCTACTGCTGCTGCTACTACTGCTACTACTCTGCTGCTGCTGCTCTGCTGCTGCTCTGCTGCTGCTGCTACTGCTACTGCTGCTGCTGCTACTGCTGCTGCTGCTACTGCTGCTGCTGCTACTCTCTCCGCTGCTGCTGCTGCTGCTGCTGCTGCTACTGCTACTCTGCTGCTGCTGCTGCTACTGTTGCTACTCTGCTGCTGCTGCTACTGTTGCTACTGGCTACTCTGCTGCTGCTACTCTGCTGCTGCTGCTGCTACTGTTGCTACTATGCTACTGCTGCTACTGTTGCTACTGCTACTCTGCTGTTGCTACTCTGCTACTGGCTGCTACTGTTGCTACTGCTACTCTGCTGCTGCTGCTGCTACTGTTGCTACTCTGGCTACTGCTGCTACTGTTGCTGCTGCTACTCTGCTGCTGCTACTCTGCTACTGCTGCTGCTGCTACTGTTGCTGCTACTCCTACTGCTACTACTGCTGCTACTGCTGCTACTGCTGCTGCTGCTGCTGCTGTTGCTGCTACTCCTACTGCTACTACTGCTGCTGCTGCTGCGGCTACTGCTGCTGCTGCTGCTGCTACTGCTGCTACTGTAGCTCTGCTGCTGCTGCTGCTGCTGCTGCTGCTGCTACTGCTGCTGCTGCTGCTGCTACTGCTGCTACTGTAGCTCTGCTGCTGCTGCTGCTGCTGCTGCTGCTACTGTTGCTCTGCTGCTGCTACTGTTGCTGCTGCTGCTGCTACTGTTGCTGCTGCTGCTGCTACTGCTGCTGCTGCTGCTGCTGCTGCTGCTTCTACTGTTGCTCTGCTGCTGCTACTGCTACTGTTGCTGCTGCTGCTGCTGCTTCTACTGCTACTGTAGCTCTGCTGCTGCTGCTACTGTAGCTGCTGCTGCTGTAGCTCTGATGCTGCTACTACTGCTACTACTACTACTGCTGCTCTTAGTTTGTTAGCAACTATAATTTAAAGAAAACCTTATTATTAGTTATTTGCAGTTGAGATTGTCTGAGTGTGGCACAGATGTGGTTAGCCTAGCATAGCAGGCTAAGACGTGAGCTCAAGGTTCTGACCTTCATACAAACTTCTCTGATGGCTGCAGATCACATCATGTAAAATCCTCGTTGTAAAAAAAGACAGTTTCAGGGCTTTAATTGTGTTGGCAGTGAATCACCTCTGCAGTGGCGATGCGTTGGTGTCCAGTAACACCTGCGCTCATCTACTGAAATCTGCTCTAGAGCCTGAGCCGACTCGTGTTTCACCCATTATTTCCCTGCTAATTTTACCAGCAAGTGCTCAGGCATCAACCGTGGTGTGTGTGTGTGTGTGTTGTGTGTGTGTGTGTGTGTGTGTGTGAGTGTGTGTGTGTGAGTGTGTGTGTGTGTGTGTGCCTGCAGACAGATCTGACAGAGCCTCTGAGAGTCACCATCATTCTAAAATTTCATACACAGAAACTGATGAAGCCTGAACAGCTTGAGCTAAATGAGCTGCACGTGATGGCGAGAGACCCGACGCCGCTGTGCAGCAGATGATCAACTGTGTAAACCTGAGATCCAGTTGATCCCAACAGCAAACAAAAGGCAGCAGTGTGTAAACCCAAAGCAGCAGCAGCAGCAGTAGCAGAGCTACAGTAGCAGCAGCAGCAGCAGAGCTACAGTAGCAGCAGCAGCAGCAGCAGCAGTAGCAGTAGTAGCAGAGCTACAGTAGCAGCAGCAGCAGCAGCAGCAGTAGCAGTAGTAGCAGAGCTACAGTAGCAGCAGTAGCAGAGCTACAGTAGCAGCAGTAGCAGCAGTAGCACAGCAGCAGCTACAGCAGCAGCAGCAGCAGTAGTAGCAGCAGCAGCAGCAGTAGCAGAGCTACAGTAGCAGAAGCAGCAGCAGTAGCAGCAGCAGAGCTACAGTAGCAGCAGCAGTAGCAGCAGCAGCAGCAGAGCTACAGTAGCAGCAGCAGCAGTAGCAGCAGTAGCAGCAGCAGCAGAGCTACAGTAGCAGCAGCAGCGGTAGCAGCAGTAGCAGCAGCAGAGCTACAGTAGCAGCAGCAGTAGCAGCAGCAGTAGTAGCAGCAGCAGCAGAGCTACAGTAGCAGCAGCAGCAGTAGCAGTAGCAGCAGTAGCAGCAGCAGAGCTACAGTAGCAGCAGTAGCAGCAGTAGCAGCAGCAGCAGAGCTACAGTAGCAGCAGTAGCAGCAGCAGCCAGCAGCAAGCAGAGCTACAGCAGCAGCAATAGCAGCTACAGCAGCAGTAGCAGAGCTACAGTAGCAGCAGTAGTAGTAGCAGCAGCAGAGCTACAGTAGCAGCAATAGCAGCTACAGCAGCAGTAGCAGAGCTACAGTAGCAGCAGCAGTAGCAGCAGTAGCAGAGCTACGTAGCAGCAGTAGTAGCAGCAGCAGCAGCAGTAGCAGAGCTACAGTAGCAGCAGTAGTAGTAGCAGCAGCATCAGACACCTGATCTCCTCCTGAGCCTGAACACCTGTGTCTCCTCCTCAGGTCGCTGCTCTGAAGAAGGGAGGAGACAGTTTTCCGCTCACCGCGGCCTCTGGGAAGGTGCTTGGGAAGGTGACGGACGTTCTCCTGCTCATGGAAGCTGCTGCTTACTTCAGAACAGCAACTTTTAAAAGTGTCTCCAGAGCAGCGATGAAGACGTTTGTGTCTCTTCAGGCTCTGAGAAGCTCTGACAGCAGTTCCAAACCTGTTTACGTGTCTGTTGGACACAAGATCAGCGTGGACACGGCCGTGCGCCTCACACACTCCTGCTGCCGCTACCGGATCCCTGAGCCCATCCGACAGGTACACACACACACACACACACACACACACCGTCCAAATGTCATATTCTGACTGTGGCCCAGTGCATGCTGGGATATATGTCGGAGGAGCACTGTTGGGTCTTGGGAGCAGGAGAACCTGTTCCACTGGTCCACCTGTCCTCCTGCCTGAGCTTCAGGCTTCTGCCGCTAGGTGGTGCTGTGCATCTGCTGCCTGCAGACGTTCTCCCGAACATGTCGGATGTGTGTGATGCTTCCATCAAAGGGTGATGGCGAGCCAGAGGGGACAGGAAGGGGAGGAGCTGAAAGTAAACATCAGAGAGAATGGGGGACACCTTCCTTTGTCCAACCACCGTTCTGTCTTTCAACCTCCCTCTTCAGAGGGACGCGCTCCCACGCTTCCTTCAGTCCCGCATCTCAACCCTCTCAACCATACTTCCGATTCTCTCTGTTGGTGACATCACAGGAAGTCTCCCTCCGTCCCAGAACCAGCTGGGTTCGGAGCTTACGTCACTCTTTGGTGGACGATTCACATCCTTGACGTCCCTCAGGCCTCTGAAGCTTCAGTCACACCTGCTGGACGAGCACGAAGCGTCTCTCTTAATGACGGAGCTGACGGCTCAGTTCAGAACCCAAACCGTCGAGCCTGTGGGCGCGCACACACACACATGCGCGCACACACACACACACACACAGGCTTTGGTCCGCGTCTCCTTGTGCTTTGGGTGAGCTCTTCTCTCCCAGATGATGTAATCCTGTCAGAAAAGCACATTTCTCATGCTGGATTTCAAACTGCAGGCGTGAGGCAGCCGGAGAGAAGCATCAAAAATTCTCTTTATGTTCTGACTTTATGAATTTATTGGTTTCCATGAGCCGTGCGTCATCGGTTCGTGTCCCATTCACCTCTTTCTCTCTCCCAAACTGCTCCTGTTTCTCTTCAGCCAGCGAAAGTGTCTCTTATTTATGTCCCGTCCTCAGCGGGAGCTTCTTCATGCTGTTGTCTCCTGGAATTCCTCTGTCACCTCACAGAAATGTCACCGTTCTACATTTTCGGAATGATTTCCAGGGGGTTTGTGAGGACCTGGCCCCACTGTTCTCTGGTACCGAGCCTCTGGGGGCCAGAAAATGAGCTTTTCCTCCCGCTGGTTGAGTTCAGCCGTTCCTGTTGAGTTCATTCAGCCGCTCCAGCACCGCAGATGAAGGAAGCCCCTCCAGATGAAGCCAGATGAAAGGAGGATGACATCATGGCTGCAGCAGAGCAGCAGCAGCAGCAGCAACAACAGCAGCAGCTGCAGTAGCAACAACAGCAGCAGAGCAGCAGCAGCAGTAGCAACAACAGCAGCAGAGCAGCAGCAGCAGTAGCAACAACAGCAGCAGCAGCAGCAACAGTAGCAGCAGCAGCAGTAGCAACAACAGCAGCAACAACAGCTGCAGTAGCAACAGCTGCAGTAGCAACAGTAGCAGCAGCAGTAGAGCAGCAGCAGTAGCAACAGTAGCAGCAGCAGCAGCAGTAGCAGCAGCAGAGCAGCAGCAGCAGCAACAGCAGCAGAGCAGCAGCAGCAGTAGCAGCAGCAGCAGTAGTAGCAGCAGCAGAGCAGCAGCAGCAGCAGCAGCAACAGCAGCAGAGCAGCAGCATCAGTAGCAGCAGCAGCAGAGCAGCAGCAGCAGCAGCAGCAACAGTAGCAGCAGCAGCAGTAGAGCAGCAGCAGTAGTAGCAGCAGCAGCAGTAGCAGCAGAGCAGCAGCAGCAGAGCCTCTCAGAGCTCCTCGTGCCTCCTCACAGCGGCACCATTAAAGCCTCACGCTCTCTTTGTTCTCCAGACTTCGTGAGAATCATTATGAACATGGTCCCCTGTGCTGCTCAGAGCTGCAGCTCAGAGCTGCAGCAGAGCTGCTCCTTCTCCATCAGGCCTGGGCGGCTCAGTGTGACGGGTTCTCGACCCGGTTAGTGGAACCCTCATTAGAAGGAATCCAGGTCATGTGACTGTGCTTCATATTTCAGTGTGTTTCCTGCGTCACCACAAAAGCAACAGCATTTTTCCAAGATTCCCCCACTATTAACACTGTATCGCCTCCATAAAGTGTGTGCACACACATACACACGTGCACACGTGCACATACACATGTGCACGTGTGCATGTGTTGTTTGTGTACTTGCTACACACTTTACTACAGTAAAGATGGACGTAGTGTTCCGCCATCTTGCTGTGCAATACCACCAATCTCCGCTGGGGGGCCGGGGCTCTAATTCATTTTCAATCATGAAATACCGGTTACATTTCTACAGCCCATAATGGCATCAACAGTTCCGTTTCAGCATGCTAGAATATGACATTAGCATCCATAATTAGTTAGCTGTACCCGGGTCACAGGTGCTCAGTAGCCTGTGTGAAGCTGCTTCAGTCTTTGCTTGGTACCGGTACCGGTGCCGGTGGTGCTGCAGCCGGGGGCGGTTTTCTCTGGACTCCAGTCTGGGGTCAGGTGGCCGTTCCTGAACCAACGGGGGGTAGGAACGGTTCCACTTCCATAACGAAGCCCAGGCTACTCAGCAACGTGTGGCCGTTGAGTTTCACCTTTCCCCAGGATGAGAAGGTCCTGGTGACGGTAGCGTGGACACGACCAGAACCACTGAAGCACAGTGTCAGAACCCAACCAAGAACCTTTTCACCAGCAGGTAAAAAACTGCTGATCGACAAATGAAAAGCGGCAAAAAAACAAGTTACAAAGGTGAGGTAGCAAAGCCGGGAGTTTGGACCTCCACTAGTGCTCATCGGTGTTATTACGGAACCCACGTCAGAGGGCTCGGCCTCCGCCTGCTCATTAATGTAACCAAGGTTCTGCTGAGCGACTGTTGCCCCGCCGGTTCTGATCCATTCAGGATGTGCGCTGGTGTTGCTGCTGCACCATCCTGGAGCTGAACCCGGTTCTGCTGTGGCTGAGCCTCCATGCTGAGTTCCCATCATCCCCAGCTTCTGGGGGCATGATGGGAAATGTAGTGCCTGTGTCTGCGGGCGTGCACGTAGCTCAGAGGCTGTTGGAGGTGACTCTGGAGACCTTCAAACCTTCTCACAGTCCACATTTGTTCCTGGAGGGTGATGAAGTCCAGTCAGGACTGAAGGGCTAGCTCCTGCTCCATGGCTGACCTTTGACCCTCCATTCACTTTTACATTTACAAAAACCAATCAGGTTTTGCACTAGAAGCCGGTCAAACCTTCGGATTGTCCACGTGGAGCTTTGCCTTTGTGGAGGGAGGGAGGCCACAGAGCTGCAGGCGGAGGCTGAGGTGTCACCTGAAGGAGGAGAGAACGCGGTTTAACCCCGAGGCCGTGGAAATGTTAATATATGGCTGCCTGACATTCTGCTGCTGGACTCACAGTGGCTCCCACAGACGCTTCCCTCTTTATGAGCTTTCAGGAGGAATATCGGTGGAGTTAGACTCTAACGTTGGTGTGGCTGAGGTGAGGAGGGACGTGCTCTGGTTTCACCTCCACCAACATCAAAGCCCCCTCACCTCTAACCCTAACCCTAACCCTCACCTCTAACCCTAACCCTAACCCTCACCTCTAACCCTAACCCTAACCCTAACCCTAACCCTAACCCTAACCTCACCTCTAACCCTAACCCTAACCCTAACCCTAACCCTCACCTCTAACCCTAACCCTAACCCTCACCTCTAACCCTAACCCTAACCCTCACCCCTAACCCTAACCCTAACCCTCACCTCTAACCCTAACCCTAACCCTCACCTCTAACCCCAACCCTAACCCTAACCCTCACCTCTAACCCCAACCCTAACCCTAACCCTAACCCTCACCCTCACCTCTAACCCTAACCCTAACCCTAACCCTCACCTCTAACCCCCACCCTAACCCTCACCTCTAACCCTAACCCTAACCCTAACCCTAACCCTCACCCTCACCTCTAACCTAACCCTAACCCTAACCCTCACCTCTAACCTAACCCTCACCTAACCCTAACCCTCACCCTCACCCCTAACCCACCCTAACCCTCACCTCTAACCCTAACCCTAACCCTCACCTCTAACCCTAACCCTCACCTCTAACCCTAACCCTCACCCTACCCTAACCCTCACCTCTAACCCTACCCCAACCCTAACCCTCACCTCTAACCCTAACCCTAACCCTAACCCTAACCCTCACCTCTAACCCTAACCCTAACCCTAACCCTAACCTCACCTCTAACCCTAACCCTAACCCTCACCTCTAACCCTAACCCTAACCCTAACCCTCACCTCTAACCCTAACCCTAACCCCAACCCTAACCCTCACCTCTAACCCTAACCTCTAACCCTAACCCTAACCCTAACCCTAACCCTGACCCTAACCCCAACCCTAACCCTAACCCTCACCCCTAACCCTAACCCTAACCCTAACCCTAACCCTAACCCTAACCCTAACCCTAACCCTCACCTCTAACCCTAACCCCAACCCTAACCCTAACTCTCTAACCCTCTAACCCTAACCCTAACTCTCGCCCTAACCCTAACCCTCACCCCTAACCCCACCTCTAACCCTAACTCTAACCCTCACCTCTAACCCTAACCCTAACCCCAACCCTAACCCTCCCTCTAACCCTAACCCTAACCCTAACCCTAACTCTCGCCTCTTCTTGCCTCTCACAGGCCGACCGGCGCTCCAGGGAATACCTCCGCTCACACCTTCCTGGAGCACGAACCTGAAGCCGAGCGAGGTGAGTGAACTGGATCAATCCATTCCTCCTTCCACACGTCCGTCTCGCTCCCTCTCTCACGGAGGAGAGTGATTTAGGAATGGGCTGAAACGCCACAGCTAATGACTCCTCCAGGATTTCCCCAAATCCTTGTCTGAAGCCTCACAGATTATTTTACTCTAATGAGCCTCAGCTCTGATTTAAAGCAGGCACTTTTTATAGAGGAACCCTAAATTTCCTCAGGTGGAATCTTCTCCCTAAAGTTCCAGACTAGGGGAGCTTCCACCAGCCTGACTGTGAGGTCAGAGGTCATAATGATGTCAGCAGATTGGCGACGCGCCTCGTTTGAGTCACGTTTAAACGAACTGGTTGTGCGTCACCTGCGTCACCTGCGGCGGGAAGCTTCAGCAGGTGTGATGTTTTCTGCCTTTTCAGCCGCTGCGTCGGGAGGCGGTGACGGATGCTTTGATGGTGTGGTCACCACGGCAACAGGCGGCGCCCTGCGCTCCGCCCCACCTGTGTCACTGCCGAGCACCTCTGGACGCTTCCAGGACTTCCAGCTCGGATCAAACGTGCTCCGAATGGAGCCGCCGCCATTGAGGAAACGTGCAGGTGTGCGCTCACGTGCAGGCACACGTGGCGCTGCCCCCCCCCCCCCCCACGCCGCCCCCCCCCCCACAGAGACGTCCACGCTGATCTGCAGCTGCCTGATGGGAGTCGTCTGAGCGTCTCCGCCTTTGATCAGACGCTCCACAGAGTCGGCTGGAGCTGCAGGACTCCAGCTGCTCCCTGTGATTGAAGCCCAGACCAGAGCTGCACTTTCCTCCCCTCCGGATTTGGGATTTTAAAACCTGTAAACACTTTTGCTGGTATCAGCGGCTGGTTCTGGCTGCTGACGGTTCTGGGAGGACACCACACCGGGTCGGTGCCGGGGTTTATGGGATGGCCGCCCCCCCCGGACGCTGTACCGGTCCCACCTCGAGGGTCGCTGCTTAACTTTGGTTCAGTAATTATTCTTTTCTGTATAATTGGGGCTAAATTCCCACTTTTCCCTTCTGTTTGTCTGAACCCTGATGGCGCTCCTGCGTCTCGCCTGCGTCTCACCTGCATCTCACCTGCTTCTCACCTGCGTCTCACCTGCTTCTCACCTGCGTCTCACCACCTGCGTCTCACCTGCGTCTCACCTGCATCTCACCTGCTTCTCACCTGTGTCTCACCTGCTTCTCACCTGTGTCTCACCTGCGTCTCACCTGCTTCTCACCTGCTTCTCACCTGCGTCTCACCTGCGTCTCACCTGCGTCTCACCTGCGTCTCACCTGCTTCTCACCTGCGTCTCACCTGCGTCTCACCTGCGTCTCACCTGCTTCTCACCTGCGTCTCACCTGCGTCTCACCTGCGTCTCACCTGCTTCTCACCTGCTTCTCACCTGTGTATCACCTGCTTCTCACCTGTGTATCACCTGCGTCTCACCTGCGTCTCACCTGCTTCTCACCTGCGTCTCACCTGTGTCTCACCTGCGTCTCACCTGCTTCTCACCTGCGTCTCACCTGCGTCTCACCTGCGTCTCACCTGCTTCTCACCTGCTTCTCACCTGCTTCTCACCTGCTTCTCACCTGTGTATCACCTGCTTCTCACCTGCGTCTCACCTGCGTCTCACCTGCGTCTCTCCTGCGTCTCACCTGTGTCTCACCTGTGTTTCCACCAACATGTGGTCCAAACTTCCACTAAAGCTTCATCAGAACCTCTGCATCACGTAGAAAACGCTCCCGTTTGCTCTTTTAATCCACCTCCAAGGGCGGCGCCGGTTTTCCTGCCCTTTAAGCAGCATTTGGAGAATGTCATGGAAGATCCTGCAGAGGAATTCGGGCCCAGTTGCGCTGACACGCTCGTTAACGGCTGGAGACGGATGTGCTGCGGCACCGGACCAGGACCGGCCGTTCACCGAGCTCGCCGGGACACGGAGCACAAACCTGGTGCCAAATCCTGACGGCGTTCCCGACAGGAAGCAGCTTGTTTTCCTTCACTGTGAAATATAATGAAATAAAATAAAGGTTTCGAGAGTCACGACTTTATTTCAGGCTTTGAAAGTTTACGTCACAGCTCTTATATTTAATCCCGTTGCCCTCAGGTCACATGACTACGCTCGGCCTGGTCTTTAGCTAAACAGGTGCTAACTAAGCTAGCAGCGCCGCTTCTAAACGTTATTGATGGAGCGATCGGTCGTTTAGCCTTGGATGGAAGCGCCGCCTGCTGCTCCAGTCTGCAGATTTAAATGTCAGAGTCGCTGCTGTTTGCTCTGCCTCATTACCCACAATCCTTTTCTCCGAACAAACACCGCCGGGACGCCAGGCGAGTAAAGATG
The DNA here is from genome assembly GCF_003711565.1 of Takifugu flavidus. Classification (NCBI taxonomy): domain Eukaryota; kingdom Metazoa; phylum Chordata; class Actinopteri; order Tetraodontiformes; family Tetraodontidae; genus Takifugu; species Takifugu flavidus. The sequence continues at coordinate 15,153,531 of NC_079525.1, forward strand.
ATGAAGCCGCGTTTGGCCCCCCGCCGCTGCTCTGTGGTTGGGGTCTTCCCCATCCCCCACTTCCTGTTTGTTCTGGGCTCATCTGTTCGGCGCTTGTTGCTTCGTTTCTTCATCTCTTCTTTATTTTGGCAGCGACAGTCGCAGATTTGGACCAGATGGTCTCATTAGCTGCTTTCCACCAATAACGGACGACTTTCAGCCAAGTTTGAGTTCATTTGCTCTTTATCGCCTTTTTTATCTGGTGACCCACCGTCATGTGAGTGGCAGGAGCTGCACAGTTAGCCTGAGCTAGCTGCTGCGGCGCACCTGCCCCCAGCACAGGTGTGTGTGTGTGTGAGTGAGTGTGTGTGTGTGTGTGTGAGTGTGTGTGAGAGAGAGAGAGTTAATGCTGATCACGTTAACACAGATCACGTTCTGCTTATATTTGGTCCATCCCGACTAAAATAGAATTATTGTAATTATACAGTATAACTGGGAGCGCTTGTAGAGCAGCAGGAGGGTGAGGAAGAGGAGGGAGAGGAAGAGGAGGGTGAGGAGGGGGTGAGGAAGAGGAGGGAGAGGATGAGGGGGGAGAGGAGGGGGGGAGGAAGAGGAGGGAGAGGAGAGGAGGGAGAGGATGAGGGGGGAGGGGAAGAGGAGGGAGAGGAAGAGGAGGGTGAGGAAGAGGAGGGAGAGGAGAGGAGGGAGAGGAGAGGAGGGAGAGGATGAGGGGGGAGAGGAAGAGGAGGGAGAGGATGAGGAGGGGGGGAGGAAGAGGAGGGAGAGGAGAGGAGGGAGAGGATGAGGGGGGAGAGGAGAGGAGGGAGAGGATGAGGAGGGGGGGAGGAATCCTGCAGAAAGAGGAAAAACCCTCTTCTCTTTCTTCATCCACCCGTCCGCTGTGTTAGAAGTTTAAAGCAGCGGAGGGGAAACTGCCATCTATTTCATCTTCACACAGAAAATCCTCTGAGCACCCAACACACACACACACTCACACACTCACACACACACCCAACACACACACACACACCCAACACACTCACACACTCACACACACACCCAACACACTCACACACACACACACACCACACACACACACACACCCACTCACTCACACAGACTCACACACACACACCCACTCACACACACACACTCACACACACACCCACACACCCACTCACTCACACAGACTCACACACACACACACACACACACACACACACACTGCTCCAGGGTTGATAAATGGCTGCTGCCTGCCTCGTTTCTCTCCGGCGCCGGCTGGTCGTCACAAACATGCACGGTGACACAGAACCCTCGTGCGCTGCTCAGCCGTAACAAGAACAATCGTCAGCCTTTACAGAGTGATGGATGGGGGGGCGGGGGGGGGGTCGGCTGGGGGGGGGGGGGGGCTCTGATGGAAAAACATTCCTGCCTCTGTTTGACTGACGGGTCCAGGCGGCTCCGTCAAGACGCTGAACCCCAGTAGCGGCCCGGCTGGAGCAGAACCACATGGAGGACGTGGAAGCCTGGAGCAGATGTTGGAGCGTCTGCAGCTGGTCGGGAGTCAGGCGGCGCCGGGAACGATGCAGCAGAGACCATGTGACCCTCTGCAGATGCTCGCAGCTTCTCACCGGGATTTGACCTTCTCCCGTGACCTCTGCGCCTGCAGATGCCCTGGAGGTGGCCGATAGGTGGAGAGAGGTTTTGGTCCCTGATTGGACAGATTTTCTTCGACGGCTCGTTGTGACAACAATATGAAACAATATGAAACAATATGAAACAATATGGAACAATATTCAGCAACGTTGTGACTTTCTGGGAGTTTCAAAACTCTGGTTTGGTGTAAATCCATCAAATCAAAACCAGCTGATTCTGCCTGACAGCTCAGCTCTGATCTGGTCCGACGTGTGTGATTGATCAGGTGATCATCAGAGTGACACCGCCCACCCACACACACACACCCACTCACACACACACACACACACCCACTCACACACACACACCCACTCACACACACTCACACACTCAATAAGGACGCGTCAGCCTCGGACGAGGTGGCTGCAAATGCTGTTATTAGATTTTCCTGGAGGACAGACGGAGGAGGCTCCGCCCCCGTTCCCATTGACCGGCTGTTGTGGGAAGTCCAGTCTGTTATCGTGTTATAGTCCGAGGGTTGACCCCCCCCCGCCCACACACACACACACCCCCACCCCCACCCCCCACCCCCCCCATCCACCTGCAGCCAGCATTGATTCCTGGATCATCAGGAGGGGATTGATTCTCCTTTCTGGCGACTCCCACCTGATCCCTGTGATGTAATTATGAATTCAATATCAGAGTTTTTCTGTTGTGTGAGTGTGTGTGTGAGTGTGAGTGTGTGTGTGTGTGTGTGTGTGTGTTGTGTGTGTGTGTGTGTGTGTGAGGAGGGTGGTTTGGGGGGCTCCAGTTGAACATTGATGACATCACCAGAGTTAATTAAGTTGAGTTAAACGATCAACAACGAGTTTAAATTCAGATTTTTGCAGATAAAATTGTTTTTGACTGTATTTACTTTTACGTCTGTCTGTCCACCTGTCTGTCCACCTGTCTGTCCACCTGTCTGTCTGTCTGTCCCCCGTCCTGTCTGTCCCCCGTCCTGTCTGTCCACCTGTCTGTCTGCAGGGTGGGTCAACACACCGAACCAGAACTGCTGTTTTCCCATCATCCAGCGTGTTGAAGCACAGGAACTCTTCATCTCTTCCTCATCTCTTCCTCATCTCTTCCTCATCTCTTCCTCATCTCTTCTTCATCTCTTCCTCATCTCTTCCTCATCTCTTCTCATCTCTTCTTCATCTCTTCCTCATCTCTTCCTCATCTCTTCCTCATCTCTTCTTCATCTCTTCCTCATCTCTTCTTCATCTCTTCCTCATCTCTCTTCATCTCTTCTTCATCTCTTCCTCATCTCTTCTTCATCTCTTCTTCATCTCTTCTTCATCTCTTCCTCATCTCTCTCTTCTCATCTCTTCCTCATCTCCTCTTCATCTCTTCCTCATCTCTCCCTCATCTCTTCTTCATCTCTTCTTCATCTCCTCCTCCTCCATCTCTCTATTCTTTCTACTCTCAGTGTTGCATGAAGCTGCCTAAATGTCAATCGTGCACCAACCATCTCTTCCTTCTGTCACCTCCTCCTTTCTCCCTCCTTCTCTCCTCCCTAAATCTTGTTCCCTCCCCAGCTGTCTCCGGGCACCTCTGCCTGCTCTCCATCACCTTCTCAGCCCGGTGCTCAGCTGTCAGACTCAGCGGTGAAGCGTGTCTGCCCGACCGAGGCAGAATCCCGTATCGGGACCGTCTCCTTCTTCCCAGACTGCTGACGTTGGTGAGCGGCTCCTTTGGAGCAGAAATTGATGGATTGGAGAGGCCACAGAGCTTCTGTTGGCTCTTACGCTGCGTTTAGAACGCCGTGTCAAACCCGGGCCCACGGGCCAGTTGCGGCCTGCGGGACGTCATTGTGGCTCATTACTCCACATCAAAGTTTGGGCTACCATAGCACTGGCTCGTGACAACTTCCGGTGTTGCGTTTGTCGTCGAGTTATGGTGCGTTCCGATAGGTGGGAAGTCGTAAATTAGTACGACTCGGATTTCAGCATTCAGACCTCGGAGCTCTGAATTCCGAGTTTAACGTGAACGCAGCACAATCAGCGCGGATCCGCGACGGTTGAAACTTGGTTGAAACGTGATTCCGGAGTGACGCCAAGTCGAAGGAAGATGGATCCTGTCAGCGGGCCCCAGTCCTGCCTGCAGCTCAGGCCCCAGTCCTGCCTGCAGCTCAGGCCCCAGTCCTGCCTGCAGCTCAGGCAGAGGCAGCCCCACGTGGCTCTGACGCTCCGGGGAAGTTTCGCTGCGCACGAATGAGCGGAGGATGGACGTGTTGCGGCCCAAGGTTCCTGTGCATGGGAACAGAAAGGGGCTAGGAGCTAGCATCAGGGGTTCCATGAGATCCGCGGTGTTCATACAGTCCAGACCACCTCTCAGGAGCCGCCTGATGCCATCATGGATGCAGCTGTAGAAGATGCCTCCATGGACAGGTCTGGAGAGACCCCCCCCCCCCAACCTGAGCTTTCCAGGATGTTCAAGTGGACCACGATGCATCTTCAGGCCACACTGAGGGTCTCAACTGCTTCGGTCCTGAAGCTGTGTGAGAAGCAGCGTCGCCAGTTCTGGCCTCAAGGAGTAGACAAGAAGTTCTGAAGAACCTTTCATGTTAATGATGGAGACTGGGTGGGTTGGACCTTTTTGTGGCCCAGACTTGACCTCCAGCGGCCCCCAGGTAAGTTGAGTTACATTAGTAGTTGTGTTTGTTGTCGTGTCATGTTTGTTGTGTCCCTAACGTGTGTGTCCTGTTTGTTGTGTCCCACGTTTGTGTCCTGTTTGTTGTGTCCCTAACGTGTGTGTCCTGTTTGTTGTGTCCCTAACGTGTGTGTCCTGTTTGGTTGTGTCCCTAACGTTTGTGTCCTGTTTGTTGTGTCCTTAACGTGTGTGTCCTGTTTGTTGTGTCCCTAACTTGTGTGTCCTGTTTGTTGTGTCCCTAACGTTTGTGGTCCTGTTTGTTGTGTCCCTAACGTTTGTGTCCTGTTTGTTGTGTCCCTAACGTTTGTGTCCTGTTTGTTGTGTCCTTAACGTGTGTGTCCTGTTTGTTGTGTCCCTAACGTGTGTGTCCTGTTTGTTGTGTCCCTAACGTGTGTGTCCTGTTTGTTGTGTCCCTAACGTTTGTGTCCTGTTTGTTGTGTCCCTAACGTGTGTGTCCTGTTTGTTGTGTCCCTAACGTTTGTGTCGTTTGTTGTGTCCCTAACGTGTGTGTCCTGTTTGTTGTGTCCCTAACGTGTGTGTCTGCTGCTGCACCCTGTCGGCAAAGAGCTGCTTTGTTTTTGGGTTCTGATGTGATGGTCTTCATCGTCATGGCAACAGCGTCTCTCTGTTGCTGCTGCTATCAGCGAAAGAAAACGCTACTTTCATTTTCATACCCGTCATCGCCGAGGATTCTATTTATTATTTATTATTATTATTATGTGTGTGTGTGCGCGTGTGTGTGTGTGCATGCGTGTGCATGTGTGTGTGTGTGTGTGTGTGTGTGATCATCATGCTGAATAACGAGTGTGTCCTTTTGGCGTCTGTATAATATTA